>NW_020954548.1:32945715-33060691 GCF_900497805.2 Vombatus ursinus | reverse complement strand
GGATTTGTTTCAGGGCATTATTTAAAGGCATTAGTTGGGGTTTTAAATGGGGGAGAGCTCAGGGGAGTCCCTGCCTTTTCTCTGCCATCTTGGCTCCACTTCCCTATCCTTAATTTCAGTCCGTGTTTCCACAGGGCTTTATTCAATGATTATTAAAATTGCATTATGACCTGAAAAGGATACATTTAATATTTGTTCTTTTCTGCATTGTGTTATGAGATTTTTCTGCCCTAATACATGGACAATTTTTGTGTAGGTGCTATGTATCACTGAGAAAAAAGTTTATTCCTTTCTGTTCTCATTTAATTTTCTCCAGAGGTCTGTCATATCTAACTTTTCTAAAATGCTCTTTGTCTCTTTATCTTCTTTCTTGTTGTTATTGTTGTTTTTTTAAATTTGCTAAGACTTGTCTAGTTCTGAGAGGGGAAAGTTGAGATCCTCCACTAGTATAGTTTTACTGTGTATCTTCTTATGCAACTCATTTACCTTTTCCTTTAAGAATTTGGGTGCTATACCATTTGGTGCATTTATGCTTAGTATTGATATTACTTCATTGTCTGTAGTACCTTTTAGCAAGGTATAATTTCCTTGCTAATCTCTTTTAATTAGATGTGTTTTTCCTTTTGCTTTGAATCAGGTCATGATTGCTACCCCCCCTCCCTTTTTTTTAACTTCAGCTGAAGTTTAATAGATTCTGCTCCAGCCCCTTACCTTTACTCTGTGTATTTCACTCTACTTCGGGTGTGTTTCTTGTAAACCACACATATTGTAGGATTCTGGTTTTTAATGTACTCTGCTATCTGCTTCTGTTTTATGAGTGAGTCCATCCCATTCACAGTCACAGTTATGATTATTAACTGTGTATTTCCCTCCATCTTATTTTTTCCTTGTTTATTCTTCTCTCTCACCTTTCACTCTGTCCTTCCCCAAAAGAGTTTTGCTTCTACAACCACCTCCCCAACTCTGCCCTCCCTTCTATCAGCTCTTCTCCTTTCTCTTATCCCCCTCACTTCCTACTTCCCTGTAGGTTAAGATAGATTTTTATACCTGAATTTGTGTGTTATCCCCTTTTTCAGCCAATTCTGATGAGAGTAAGGTTCAGGCATTGCCTGCCACCCCCCACTTTTCCCTCCATTATAAATGCTCTTTCACACCTCTTTTACGTGAGATAATTTATCTTATTCAACCTTCCCCTTACCCATTCTCCCAGTGCAAGCCTCTTTCTCATCCTTCTATTTTTTTTTGCTGGGGGTGGGGGTAGGGTGAAGATCATCCCAACATAATCGACACAGAGTCATGTCTTTTTTCTATATATATTCCTTGTAACTGCCTTAATAATGATAAAGTTCTTAGGAGTTTTATATATATGTCATCTTCCCATGTAGGAATGCAGATAGTTTAATCTTATTGAATTCCTTATGATTTCTCTTTTCTGTTTACCTTTTTATGTTTTTCTTGAGACTTGTATTTGAAAATCAGATTTTTTTTTTATTCAGCTCTTGTCTTTTCATCAGGAATGCTTGAAAGTCTTCTATTTCATTAAATGTTATTTTTTCCCCCGAAGGATTATACTCATTTTTATTGGATGGGTTGTAATCCTAGCTCCTTTGCCCTCCAGAATATCATAGTCCAAGCACTCTGCTCCTTTAATGTAGAAACTGTTAAATCTTGTTTTATCTTGACTGTGGCCCCATGATATTTGAATTGTTTCTTTCTGGCTACTTGCAAGATTTTATTCTTGACCTGGGAGCTCTGGAATTTGGTTGTAGTATTGCTGGGAGTTTTCATTCTGGGATCTCTTTCAGGAGGTAAGCATTGGATTCTTTCCATTTCTATTTTACTCTCTGGTTCTAGGATATCAGTGTAGTTTTCCTTGATAATTTCTTAAAAGGCTCTTTTTTTGATCATGGCTTCCATAATTCTTAAATTATCTCTCTTGGATCTATGTTCCAGGTCAGTTGTTTTTCCAATGAGATATTTCACACTTTCTTCTATTTTTTTCATCCCTTTGATTTTTATTGTTTCTTGATGTCTTTATTGTCTTGAGTCATTAGCTTCTAGTTACCCAATTGTTATTTAAATTTTTTTTTTTTTTTGGTGAGGCAGATGGGGTTAAGTGACTTGCCCAGGGTCACACAGCTAGTGAGTGTTATGTGTCCGAGGCTGGATTTGAACTCAGGCCCTCCTGACTCCAGGGCCGGTGCTTTATCCACTGTACCACCTAGCTGCCCCCCAATTCTTATTTTTAAGGAATTACTTCCTTCAGTGAACTTCTGTACCTTCTTTTCCATTTGGTCAATTCTCCTTTTTAAAGAGTTATTTTCTTCATGGAATTTTTGTGCCTCTTTTACTATTTGCCCTATTTTGTTTTTTAAGGTGATATTTTCTTCTTTCATCACTGTCATTTCTTTTTCCAATTTTTCTTATACCTTTCTTATTTTAGTTTTAAATTATTTTTAGGCTCTTCCATGAGTTCTTTTTGAGCCTTGTTCTCCTCTTCTGATTTTGTGTCTTGATTTTCCCTGTCACCATAGTACCTTTATATGGTCAGGTTTTTTCCTTTTTTTTTTTTTTTTTTGGTTGCTTCCTCATTTTCCCAGCCTATTTATTGATTTTTAACTTTATGTTAAAGTTGGGCTGTGCTCCTGGGATGGATGGGGCGTTATCTGAAGCTTCAGGTTTTTTGTTCTGTTGTTTTCATAGCCAGTTCTGGGCATCTGTAAGTTTTCAGTTTTTCTAAGGTGGTATGATCTAAGGAGGGGTGTGGTCACTGTCCTTTTGGCCTGTATTCTGGTTTGTGAGTGACCATAAGTACTGCTTTTTGCCCTGAGCTGTGACCAGGATGCCTGCTCCTTGTGGTCAGGAGCTCTAGTGTTCTAGTGCTCCTTCTCACTTTGGGACTGCAACCCAAGCCACTGTCCCAGATCCCTGTATGGGCAAGTCAACAGAGTCTTGCACCTAGTGCCAGCAAAGGGTCTCTTGTAATCTTCTTCTGACCAGTTGTCCTGACCCCTTTACCATCTGTGGGCTGAGAGCTTTGGAAATAGCTGCTGTAGATTCAGTTGCCCCCAAGGCCTGTTGCTGGCTTGCATTGGGCCTGGCTCACTACTGGCTGCTTTGTTTTGGGGCATAGGGCCTCACTGCTGGCTTGTGCCTGAGTGCAGAGCCTTTCAGCTTCCTTGTGCCACTTGAGGCCTCGCCACTGGCTTATGCTGGGTTTTGGAGCCTTGCTGCTGCCTTGCTGGTATGGTATGTGATGTACTGTATTCCCCTTGTTTCCCAGTGATAGAGACCTTTCCTGCCAACCTTCTAAGTTGTCTTGAGCTGGAATATTGAATCACACCATCATTTATTGGTTTTGCCACACCGGAATTTTTTTCAAGTCATTATTTTAAATTCGTTTGCCTTTACTCTACCATCTTGGCTCCACCTCTCTTCATTATTTCTTATAGCACATTCCATCATCTTATATACCATAACTTGTTCAATCACTTCCTAATTTATGGGCACCCCTTCAGTTTCTAATTCTTTGTTACCACAAAAAAGAGCTTCTATCAATATTTGTACGTATAGATACTTTTTTTAAATCTCTTTGGGGTATATGCTTAATAGCAGTGTTGCTGGGTAAAAGCATTCACAATTTAATACCTTTTTCATTGTAATTCCAAATTGTTTTCCAGCATGGCTGGACTAGTTTATAACTTCACTAATAATACATTAGTGTACCTGTTTTCCCATATCCCCTCCAGCATTTGTCATTTTGTCTTCTGTCATATTAATCAATCAAGAGTTATTTTAATTTGCATTTCTCTCATTATTAGTGATTTAGAACATTTTTTCATATGACTGTTTATGGTTTTGGTTTCTTCCTCTGAAAAAAGCCTGTTCATATCCTTTGACTATTTATCAATTAAAGAATGGCTCTTATTTTTATAAATTTGACTAAGTTCCCTAAATACTTAAGAAATGTGACCTTTTTCAGAGAAACTTGCTACAAAGATTCTCCCCCTCTAGTTTCCTGCCTTTCTTCTACATCTACCTACATTGGTTTTGTTTGTGCAAAAACTTTTAAATTTTAAATAATCAAAATTATCCATTTTACCTCCTAAGCACTTCTTTTTCTTGTTTGATCATCAATTCTTCCTCTGTCCATATATCTGACAGGTAATTTTTTCTGTATTCCACTAATATGCTTAATTACTTTTTATGTTTAACTCATGACTGTTTTTGAGCTCATTTTGAGTTTATCTTAGTATACAATATGAGATATTTGTCTGTGTCTAGTTTCTGTCAGACTGCTTTCCAGTTTTCCCAACAGTTTTTGTTAAATACAGTTTTTGCTTCCCATAAGTGGACTGTTCCATAGACCTCTATGTAAAATGATTATTATGTATAATGCAAATTTGCCTTGGAAGGGAGGAAGGGAGGCAGGAAGGAGGCTGGTGCTGTGGAGGGAGGGAGCCAGCACATAGTTTAAGGATATTTGGGGTCTACAAACAGGAAGAGGAACACATGGGGACTGGGGTCAGTCATGTGGGGGCCTGGCCAGAATTGAGAGGAAGAACAAGAGGAAGAACATTTGGGGGACAGACACATGGGAACGGACATGGACACAGAGAGGAGAGTGGGCAACATTTGGTAGGCTCATCTTTATCTCCCTTTTTAAAAATAACCTCCTAACATTAGGTAATTGATTTTATTACTTATCCTTTCCTTGGTAATTATACTTATTTACCTTTTTTCTTTAGTCATTTAATAAATATTAGTTGATTTGATTGCATCAACCTGAAATAAAGAGGATTACTAAAGTAGCAACAATAAAGGTTTTTAATTGAGGCAAGGGAATTGATTGCATTTTGGAGCCACAAAGCACTGAAGCATTGGAGTCCCCTGGAGGGGCAGAAGGGGCAGAGTTTAAATACACTTCAGAAGGAAGGGAGTCTCATGGAAAACACAGCCTCTCGAAGCTGTTACGTAAGTTGTTTTACAAAATAGTCAAAAGTTTATAGAAAAGGCAAGGGAGGCTGAGGAAGTGGTCATGTCTTGTCAGAACAGTGGTCTCCAGGTGTAGCAATGAAGAGAAACAACAAGACCAGCACTAGCTGGTTTAGACCTGTTGCAGCTATGGGGTTAGGGTCAGGTAGTCCCTCTGATGACTACATTCAACAATTGTGTTTTTCTTATTTGAAGTTTTTGTAAGTTGAATATTTTGCTTACATTTGGGTTATTTTTTTGAGTGAGGAAGAGTGGTTAGGAATACCTCATACGCCTCTCTTTTTGGTGAAATGCCTCTTTTTTGGCTCATGATTACACTCAAGTTTAAAGGGTGTTTAAATTTGGGTTGCAACATAAGCATCTTAGTTTTTCAGAATTATTATTCCACTTTCTTCTTCTCTTTCATTCTTCCCTCCAGCTATTTCTCATGCCAATGGGATAATTTTGTGTTATATTTGCAGATCTTTGTCCTGTCTCCTTTCAGAATTTGTTGTTGTCCTTTGAAATCATTAAATTAAACCAGTATATGCCTTTCCTTTTTAGTAGAAGATGATGGTGGTGATTCTGGAGTTGAGCTGTGAATTCTCTCAACGGGTAATTTTTTGTTTATTGTCAGTATTCAAAAGTTCTGATCAGTATTCTTTTTACTATTTCCTGCATTATATAGTGTTCAGGTTTTTGGATTTCTCAATATTAGGGCCTTCTAAGGCACTACGACTTAATAACTTTATATATACTTTGTGTGTATGTATGTTTGTAGCTGTTCACATTTTGTCTCCTCCATTAGAATGTGAACTCCTTCAGTGTAGGAACTGTTTTTGTTTTTTGTTTTTGTTTTTGTTTTTTGTATCCCCAGCACTCAACCTAGTTCTTAGCACATAGTGCTTAATAAATGCTCATTGATAATGATGTCAGGTTCTATTAAAAGACCCATGATTCTTTGGTTTCCCCAACCTAGTAGGGGGGATTCTTTGGTTATTTGAATAATGTGATAGGAAACTTTATTGATATTCTTGAACGTATGTTGGGCATTTGATTAGGGTACCTATGATAATGGGAATCCCAGCAATTTACTGTGACTGATTCCCACATGGTTGTGCTCTTCAGCCTCTGGCCTCTGGTTCCTTACTTCTACAGTGGATAGGACTGGCTACTACAACTGGTAAACACTTAGTTGTTTGCAAACCCCTGTAAGAGGTGCTATAACTTTGGGAAAAACCTCTGGCTTTGTAGCCATTTCTTTTCCTAACTCTTCTTGTTCCTTTTTACTTCTCTTCTACTCTGATTGTTGTCTCCTAAAGTCTCTTCTTGCTAACTGTACAACTTCAGTTTCCTTTTCTTGTCTTATTGCTATACGTAGCATTTCTAGCACTGCATGAAGAGTAATGGTAATAATGGACATTCTTCTTTTAATCCTGATCTTATTAGAAAAGCCTCTAGTTTATCCCCATTATAGATAATGCTGGTTCTTGGTTTTAGTTACTACTTATAATTTCAATGAAAATTCTATTTCTTCCTAAGCATTCTAGTGTGTTTTTTTAATAAGAATTGATGTTTTGACATTTTGTGAAAAACTTTTTCTGCATCTATTGATATAATAATTTAATTGCTATTTTTTATTATTGACATGATCATTTATGTTTATAGTTTTCCTAATATTTGAAGCAACTCTGCATTTCTGGTATAAATCTAGTCTGGTAATAATGTATGATCTTTCTGATATGTAACTTTCTGATATTAGTCTCCTTGATAATATTTTACTTAAAAAATTTGCATCAGTATTCATTAGGAATATTGATCCATATGTTTCTTTCTCTCTTTTGACTGCCTTTGATTTAGATATCAAGATCATATTTATGGCTCAGATATCTTCTTAAAATCTAGCTGCTGCTCAGATTCCTTAAGAATCTAGGCAATAGCTTACAAATGTTCAGATTCCTTAAGAGTCTGGCCAATATGGCGGATGTTCTAATAAACCTTGTCTTTGGCTGAAAAAAAAAATCATATTTATGTCATAGAAGGAATTTGGTAGGATCTTTTTCACCCTATTTTTTCCAATAGTTTACATAATATTGTAATTAATTGTTATTTAAATTTTTGGTATAATTTGTTTGCAAATCTAAATGATCCTGGAATTCTTTTCTTTGGGACTTCATTTATGACTTTTTCAATTTCTTTTTAAAATTTCAGTTTATTGAGAATTCATCACCATCCACCAGTTGATTTGCAAACATTAGGCAGCTTCTTCTTTATTAACATGGTCCATTTTGAATGGTCCCATAAAAACTTTCTTATTTTCCACAGTTTGGAATTGGCCATGACCAATTTTGGAGGTGGCATACATAAACTTTGAGTCAATATTCTCCAAGGTGCAACATTTAGTCTGTACCAGCAGAGACTTTCATAGAGTAAGGACATGCTTCTTGGTTCTAAACCCAAACTTTTAGCATAATAAAGTCATTGATCACTTCAACCATAGTGGACAAATCCTCCCATAGGATTAATGCTTTTGTCAGATAATAATCAGTGGATGCATTGTTTTTGACCAGTTTTCCAGCTTCATCTGTTAGCCTTGGCCAGTCTTGTAGATCTTTTTGTTGATTTCAGTGTGGTGGTGATTAGTTTTTTTGACTAGTTCAGGCTACAGAGAATGCCACATGGGCAGGGTACCAAACTCCAATACAAGCCACTTTATGCAGGTCTTGGTGGGTTTTTCAGGACAGCTTCTTTGTATGTCAGTTGATGGTGACACCTTTGTAATCCATGCCCCGGATTACTTCAATGAATCAGTCTTCACATTTTGCCCCAAAATAGCTTTGCTACCAGTTCAACTAGAATTCCTAGAAGAGATGAAGAAAGAATTTTAAAATGAGTTTAAATGTTTTTGCAAATGAAATGAGACTGCTAGAGAAAAAAATTGGACAAGAAATTAGAGCTATTGAAGAAAGAATTAGAAAGGAAATTAACCCTGAAAATTAGAATGGACCAAATAGAAGCTAATGACTCTGAGAAATGAGAAATATTAAAACAAAGTCAAAATATAGGAAATAGAAGAAAATATAAGGTATTTCATAACAAAAACAGCTGATCTGGAAAACAAATTGAGGAAGGATAATTTAAGAATCCAATGACTACCTAAAAGCCATGACCAAAAACCTCCAAAACCTATATACTTTACTTCAAGAAATCTCAAAAGAAAACTGCTTAGATTTTTTTAAAATCAAAGGGCAATGTGGAAAATGACTCCACTGGTCACCTTCTGAAAGAAACCCCAAAATGAAAGCTCCTAGGAATATTATAGCCTAAATCCAGAGTTTCCAGTTCAAAGAAAAAATATTGCAGGCAGCCAGGAATAAAGAATTCAAGTACTGAAGAACCAGTTAGAATCATACCCAATTTAGCAGCCACCAATATAAAGGAGAAGAAAGCTTGTAATATGATATTACAGAAGGCAAAGAAGTTAGGCTTACAATAAAGAGCAACTTGCCCTGCAAAACTGAGTATAATCCTATAGGGGAAAAACAATGGAAGTTTAATAAAATAGAGGACTTATAAGCATTCCTGATGGAAAGACCAGAGCTGTATAGAAACTTTAAAGTGCAAACATAGGAGTCAAGAGAAACATAAAATTGTAAACATGAATAAACAATCACAAGGGACTAAGTGAGGATAAACTATTTACATTCTAATATGGGGATATGATATTTGTATCCCCTCTGAACCCTGTCATCAGCAGTCATAGAGGGAGTCAAATTAGGTATTGGGTTTGGGAGTGGTTCTGTTATGTCTTGATGATCTTAAAAAAAAAATGGAAAGGGAGGGGAAGAAGAATCCTTGGACTGGGCTGGAGGTGAGGTGGGGTGGGATTGGAGGTAGAAAGAAGGATAAAGAAAATTGTCTCATATAATCCAAGTGTGCAAGTGGAGGTCTGTACAAAGAGGAAGGGGTGAGGGAAACAAGTGACAACTTTATTTTCATCTGAACTGGTCAAAGGTGGGAAGATGCTCATATAGTTGGGTATATACATACATTTCACTCATTAAAGAAACAGGAGGGAAAGGGAAGAAAAGAGAGGAGAGAAATAGAGGAAGGGTAGATTAAGGGAGGAATTAGTCCTAATCAAAACAAACTCTCAGTTAAGGGTATACAAAAACATTTATAGCAGCTCCTTTTTTGCAGTGGCAAAGAATTGGAAGCTGAAGGGGGTGCTTGTCAACTGGGAAATGGTTGAGTAAATTAAACTACAAAAATATGATAGAATACTATTGTGCTGTAAGGAATTATGAAGGGGATGATTTCAGAGAAACTTGGGAAGATTTGTATGAATTGATATAGAATGAAGTGAACAGAATCAGAACAAATGTATACAATGACAATATTCTAAAAACAAAAACCTTGAGAATCTTATGAATTCTCTTCAACATAGTGACCAACTATTATTCTAGAGGACTCATGATGAAAAATGCTACCCATCTTCTGATAGAGAGGGAAAAGATGCAGAGTACGAGTTGAGAAAAAAAAATTTCACGACTCATATAGTTGTTGACTATACATGTTTGTAACAGAGGTTTTGTTTTTTCTCAATTGATGGGGGGAGAGGAAAAGGCAGGTTTTTGCTATTTGGAAAGAATTTAATTAAAATATGAGTCAGTAGTATGATGTGGCATGTTGATATGGCATATGAAAGCTAATTTCATCATGGACGGGATTAAAAAAGGCATGGTGGGGGCAGCTAGGTGGTGCAGTGGATAGAGCAGCGGCCCTGGAGTCAGGAGGACCTGAGTTCAAATCCGGCCTCAGACACATAATACTTCCTAGCTATGTGACTCGGCAAGTCACTTAACCCCAACTGCCTCACTTAAAAAAAAAAAAAGACAGTGTCCAGAAAGAGGGAGATGATAGCCCTTCTGTATTCATCTCTGTTACCATGAGTGTATTATGTTTAATTCTATATGTCACATTTTAAGAAGGTCATTTATAATCTGTAGAGCATAGGGAGGAGGACATCCAGAATGGAAGTACCTCAAGTTCATGGCAGTTTCACCTTCCCTGTTGATCTTCAAGCAAAGTTTGGATGACTTCTCATCATGTATATTGTAGAGGAGAGTGTCATATAGGTAAACTTTAGATTGGGTATCCTCTCAGTTCCCTTCTACTTCTAAGATTTTCTGATTTTGGAACAGGGTAATGACATGGTCAGATTGGATTTCATAGATGTTTATATGTGGTGGATAGATTTGAGTGAGACTGAAGACAGACCAATTTATTACACTGTTATATTAGTCTGGGTGAGGAGTGATTAAGGATCTAAATTTGGATTGTGGCCATATGAATGTTGGAAAGAAGGTGGATTCTAGAGATGCTTTAGATGTATAAGATTTTGCAACCGAGGGCATATGGGAAAAGAGAAAGAAAGAGAAAAGTTAAGAATAATTATGAGGTTACTTTTCTGTGGTCACCTGTTCCTCACTTTGCTGCTAATGGTCCTCTTCTTCCTGGTGTTCCCAGGTATTGGAAGGCTGATGGAGCCGACCAAAAGTGTTGCTGGGGCTTTGAGTATTGGTGGCAACCGTTGGCTGCTCCAGCCTAAGTGTTTAAGTGGTAGTGGAAGACAAATGGAGAAAGGAGGAAGTTCTGTGGGAGGAGCCCTGGAGTTATGGGGAGCTAACTGTTTCTTACCTGGGCACTTGGCAATAAGTGTCGTAGAGATAGTCTATTTCTCGGGGAAGCAGAATTGATTCTCTAGTTACCTTGAGACACGCAGGGTCATACTATCAGTTGTAGTTGGAACATTTGTATAGATCCATGTGATAAGAAAAGAATTTTTTTTCTTGATTGTCTATGGGCTTTTTTTTTTTTTTGGATAATCAAATAAAACCTTTTGAATGGTTTCTGCTTCTGTTGGTCTGATTACTTTCAAGGGCCCTTTTTTGAATTTAAATGATCTGCATAACAGCAACAACAATAAGATAACTTAGTGCCTTAAGGTTCACAAAGCACTTCTGGAGGCTTTTTCCTGGTTCATACTCTTTGTGATCCTATTTGGGATTTTCTTGGCAAAGATGCTGGAGTAGTTTGCTGTTTCCTTCGCCAGCTCATTTTACAGATGAGGAAACTGAGGCAAACAGATTTGAACTCAGGAAGATGAGTCTTCCTATTTTAGACCCATTATGCTACCCACTGTGCCACCTCTCTGCCCTATATCAATATATACAAACTTGTATACATACATATGTATGCATGTGTACTCACATCCACAGGGGTAGGAACTGAACCTGTCATTTCACTGGTATGGGTAACTCCCAGATGTGGAAGCTCCTCCAATTCTATCCATACTACCTCTCTATAAACATACATGTATACATACATGGATACATACATACATATATATCTACACACACACACACACATACAGAGTGTGTGAGTGCTAGACTTGGAGACAGGAAGATATTGGTTCAAATTCTACTTCAGTTACTTATTAACGCCCAGTGTGACTGGGAAAATCAGCTAATTCCTGTCAGTCTCAATTTCTTCATCTATAAAATAAGGATAATAATACACTCTCTCACTTTCTTTTTCTTTCTCTCTCTCTCTCTCTCACAAACACACACACACACACATACACACACACACACCATATACCTATCTCCATTTCACATAAAGATAGCTACCATTATATTACACTTAAGTAGTTTCTGATCATTTTTTAATGTTTAATTATCTGAATCTCAATACCTCTCTTTTATTTCAAAGGAAAGTAACCTCAGCCATCTCTTCTTCCTCTCACAGAGTGAAGTATTGCTAATCCTAGTCCCTTTTACCTAGTGGGAATGTAAATATTTTCTTGGTATTTACTTTTTAAACATTCTGGATTAAAAAATAAAACAGTTAAACAGGGAAGTGGGTGTAACCCGCATCCCAAAACCTTCCTCATTGGTGGAGATCAGCACCCTTCCCCTTATGCAGCTGTAGGGAGGAGAGAGTCCCTTCTCCACTAATGAGATGAGAGTCCCATATCAATGGGATTTAGGACTCTGGTTATATGGGAAAATGTAGAAACTTAACAGGATAGGCTTACTATTAAGATTAATTAAAGACTTGTCCCAATACTCAGGAGCTACCTTTATGCCAATTACTTCCGCAGTGGTGACAGCGTTGATCTTTTCCATGGTGTCTTATTGTATTACCTCATCTCAATTAATTTCAAATTATATAGATTCTGTTAATATCAAGAGAAGTTCCTTTTCATTGACATTTGTCTCTATGTGATTACAGACTATATCCAGAGGGAGCATTAAATTTCAGAAGGCCCTGAAATTAGCTGGGCCATAGGGATGGATATTTAAGAGGAGCTATTACACTGGCCACTTCTGTAGCTTTCTGCCATCCCTCAGACTGAGCACTGTGGGAATGTCTTTCATGCCTTAATTCATCTTACTCTCTGAGTGGGCAGGTCTGACTTCCCTCATTCATCAACTGATGTTCATCTATTGTGTTTCTCAATCTGTTGTGCTTAGTGTCCTTTGCTTTTTCATTTAGGATATTTCCGAGAAGGGTTTCTGTCTCTGCAACATGCTGTCAACAGAGAAATCATGTATTACCACATGAATCACTCTATGACTCAGCAGTATGAGAAAATCAGCATTACTATGAAGAGGTTCCCGTTTCCATCTTACATTCAGGACCCATTCATTTCAATCTTAGAGGACAATTTTTCCTTGTTGATCATGCTGAGCTTCCTTTGCAATTCAATCTTCATCATCCGTGCCGTTGTTCAGGAAAAAGAAAAAAAATTAAAGGTAACCCTTTATCAAATCATCACTGTATCTATCAGTGGTAGTACTTGGATCATTGGCCATCATGCTGGAACATCTGAACCCCAAGGATTTTTACCCATGTATAGTCTTCAGACCATTAACTAATTAATTAATTCATCTGTTCACTTATTTATTTTTAGCATTAATTTTTTGAAATTTTGAGTTCAAAATTCTCTCCTCTCCAATCCCTTCCCCACCCATTGAGAAGGCAAGCAATATGTTACCATTTATACATGTGAAATCACACAAAACATATTTCCATATTAGCCATGTTGCAAAAAAAATGCAAGGAAAGATAAATAAAGTGGAAAAAAGTATTTGCACTCAAGAGTTCATCAGTTCTTTCTCTGGCGGTGGATAGCATTTTCATCATGAGTCCTTTGGAATTGTCTTGGTTCATTATGTTTATCAAAGTTGGTAAGTCTTTCACAGTTGATCATCATTACAATATTGTTGTTACTATGTACAGTGTTCTAGTTCTGCTCACTTCACTTTGTATCAGTTCATATAAATATTCCCAGGTTTTCCTCAAGCCATCCCTCTTGTTATTTCTTTTTGTTTGTTTGTTTGTTTTTGTTTTTTGTCTAGGCAATGGGGTTAAGTTACTTGCCCAGGGTATCACAGCTAGTAAGTGTCAAGTTTCTGAGGCTGGATTTGAACTCAGGTCCTCCTAACTCCAGGGCCGGTACTCTATCCACTGCACCACCTAGCTGCCCCACTCCCCCCTTTATTTCTTATAAGACAATAGTACTCCATCATATCATATACCACAACTTTTTCAGTCATTCCCCAATTGATTGGCATCCACTTAATTTCCAGTTTGTTGCCACCATAAAAAGAGCTGCTATAAATATTTTTGTACATACAGGTCCTTTCTCTTTTTCTTATTTCTGTAGCTAGCATTTCTAGTACAATATTGAATACTACTGCTGATAATGGACATTCTTCCTTCGTTTTTGATCTTATTGCAAAGACTTCTAGTTTATCCCCATTACAGATAATGGTTGCTCTTGGTTTTAGGTGGATTCTACTTATCCTTTTAAGAAAAGCTCCATTTCTATTGTGCTAATCTAGAAACATTCTAGTGTTTTTAATAGGAATGGGTATTTTATTTTGTCAAAAGCCTTTTATGCATCTATTGATATAATCATATAATTTGTTGTTTTTGTTATTGATATGGTCAGTTATGCTTATAGTTTTCTTAATATTGAACCAGTCCTGAATTCCTGGTATAAATTCCTCCTGGTCGTTATATAATCTTTGTGATATATTGATATAATCTCTTTGCTAATATTTCATTTAAAATTTTTGCATCAGCATTCATTAGGGAAATTGGTCTATAGTTTTCTTTCTATATTTTTGTTTTCCCTCATTTAGATATCAAAACTGTATTTATGTAGAATTTAATAGGAATCTTTCTTTGCCTGTTTTTTCAAATAGTTTATATAGTATTGGAATTAATTGATTTTTAAATGTTTGGTACAATTCACTTGTAGATCCATCTGGTTCTGGGAATTTTTTTCTTAAGGAGCTCATTTATGGCTCCTTTTTTTTTTTCTAAGTTAAGGTTATTTAAATATTTTCTTTCCTCTTCTGTTAATCTGGGCAATTTATATTTTTTAAATATTCATCCATTTCACTTGGATTGTCATTTCTATTGGCATATAATTGGGCAAAATAGCTTCTAATTATTGCTTTAATTTTATCTGGATAGATGGTGCATTCAGTTTTTTCATTTTTGGTACTGATAATTTTCATGCTTTTTAAAAATCATATTAACCAATGGTTTATCTATTTTATTGATTTTTTCATAAAACTAGCTCCTGATTTATTAATTTAATGATTTTTTTTACTTTCAGTTTTATTAATCTCTCCTTTGATTTTTGAGATTTCTGTTTTGGTATTTAATTGGAGACTTTTAATTTGTTCTTTTCTAGTTTGTTTGTTTTTTTAATTACATGCCCATTCATTAATCTGTTCTTTATTTCTTTTACTGATGTAAGTATTTTGGGATATAAATTTTCTCCTAAGTACTGCATTGGTTGCATCCCACAAATTTTGGTATTTGTCTTCTTGTTGTCATTATCTTTAATGAAATTATTGATTGTTTCTATGATTTATTCTTTGACTTTAGTATCGTAGGAGAGGAGAATGAGAGAGAACAGAACAGAGAGACACCATCCTTTTTGTCCTTTTTCTGTTTCTCTCATAGAAGAGGATCATTGTGATCCCAAATACAGAAGAGGCAGTCCATTTCTGTGCTAGAATCTACAAGTCTTTTTCTGAATCATTTCCTCAGGCTTAGAGAAAAATAATAATTCAGTGAAAGAAAAGTACAGAGCAAATTCTCCTGAGCTATACTACATACTACTTAGATCAAATACTACTTACTATGGTGACTACCTAAAGGAATTATCAGAGTATGATTTAAAATCCATGTTCACTATTTCTGTGAAGGTGTAGTGCCAGTGGACACTACATTTATAACGACAGTATATATTGTGACATTATATCTCCCAAATAGAATTACTAAACAGATGCAATTCCAATAGCATGTTTCCAGTTGGAAAAATAGCAGAACCTAGTTTTGGTTTAGCGTTTCAAGACCATGTATGAAATAAAACTAAAAAAAATCATCAGTATGATTGAAAGTCTTTGAGAACAGGGACTCTTATTTTTGTATTTGTATATGTAGCACTTAATTGGTGTTGTTATTTAGTCATTTTCAGTTGTGTACAACTCTTTGTGACCCCATTCGGTATTTTCTTGGCAAAGATACTGGGAATATCCATAAGGTGCCATATCTTTCATCAGCTCATTTTACAGATGAGGAACTGAGGCAAATAAGATTAAGTGACTTGCCTAAGGTCACACAGCAAATAAATGTCTTAGGCCAGATTTCAACTCATGAAGGTGAGTCTTCTGACTTCAAGCCAGGAACCCAATCCACTGTGTCACCTAGCTGCCCTAAAAATAATTTTTAGCTCAAACCACTTAGAGCTTTGTCAACAACTCCTAAAAGGTTCACAAGTCACTAAAAAGGACCCACTGTACTAGAGAGATGCCCAAATGTGTAAGTGTTGTTGTTGTTAAGTTATTTCAGTCCCGTCTGACTCTTTGTGACCCTTTTTGAGGTTTTCTTGGCAAAGATACTGGAATGGTTTGCCATTCCCTTCTCCAGTTTATTTTACAGATGAGAAAATGGAGGCAAACAGGATTAAGTGACTTGCCCAGGGTCACATAGCTAGTAAGTGTCTGAGGCCAGATTTGAACTCAGGAAGATAAGTCTTCCTGATTCCAGGCCCAGAACTCCATCCTCTGTGCCACCTAGCTGCTCTGTCTTCTATACATTAGATGCTTAATAAATGTTTGTGGAATTAATTGAATTTAATTGGATAGCTTCTTCCATTTCCTAGGCCAGTCTTGGAAAATATCTCACATTCAATCCAAATTCCATATTCTACAGTTTGAATCTGTACCTTAGTCATTTCTATGCAAGAGTAATGGAGAACACCTAATCAACAATGTTGCCCTCCTTGTTTCATATTCAAGAAGAAGGTATAAGCTTCTCTTCTTCACACCATGTTATTTATTCATTAACTCAACAGATATTGAGCTTCTACTAAGTTTAATGAACTATGGTAGACACTAAGGGTTACAAAAATGCACAAGAGAGTTCCTCCCTGCCAGGACCTGACAGTATAACCAAATAGTTAATACATGTATTCAAGCAAGTACAATGGCAAAATGTTGTAAATGTTATATAAAATGTTGAGAGAATTTACAGGAAGGAGAAATCACAACTGCTTGGAGGCAGGAGGAGGGAGGGTAGAATACATTTCAGAAGTGAATGACATTAATAGGGATGCAGAGGTAGGAAAGCATAAAATGACCAAGTTGAGGAAATAGCAAAGTCAAGGGAGATTATTTTTAGTATAAAAGAGCCTTGATCATGTTTGTAGGCAAAGAGGAAAGAACTAGAATATAGGCTTGGAATATAGGCTCAGAGGAAGTAAGAGAGGTTAAGTAAGTTAAGTAAGGTTAAGGTTAAGTAAGAGGTTAGTTAAGAGCTTAGGTTGAGAGGTTAATCTTGGAAATGAGGAATTCTTTATTGAGACAGGAGAGAAGGAAAAGAGGATGGGTAAAATTATAGAGGAATTTGATATGGAGAGAATGGAAGCTGTGGAACCCAGCTGTTTTATAGTATGTTATATACAAGACATTCATAGACCTCAGACTTTCTTTCTGGGTACAATATTTTTAAAAGGAAGTCTCCAAATAGTACATCACAGTATTTCTAGGCACTGAGGCAGCCAAGTGTTTTAGTTTGCTCTTCTGAATTACTTATAAAAGAAGGAAAGACCGATTTACAATTTATCATCTTTTTTTTTAAACTGGTTCTAAAGGGGAGGAAGGAAGCTTTTTCTTCTTAAAAAAATGACATCTTTTCCCTTTTTTGGAAACTGTCATAATAATTAATGAAGCCCCTAAGGGGAGATTACTCTTCCTGTTCCTATTTTCTTGGAGTCAGCTTTTGCTACTGAAAATCTTATAAGGGATAGCAGTGGGATAGTAAGGGAGTATATACAATTTTGAGCCTTGTAAATATAGGCAGATTAAACAGATCTTCAGAGAGGGAGTAAATTCTCATCCATCTGTGTTCCCCTAATTACTCCAGAGAACTAAGTTCTTAGCACTCCTTTCATCTTATATCCTCAAGAAAAATAATAATAGTAGTACTCATCTAGCTATTATTAATGAGACCCAGAAACCTCAGAAGAATGGCTCCTTCAGGCCCAAGAGTAAAATATAGTTTAAAATTTATTAGTAACATACCAGTCAAGCAGTCTTTGCACTCTGGTAATTCATGCTCTCCTTAAAAATTACTGCCAGTAATATAACACAAAATTGCATATATATAGTTTTGAGTTTAAAAACAAGGTAGACTTATTTGATAAAGGGTGTTATAAAGTGTCAGTGTGGCTGTTGCTATCCTTTTACACCCACAGAGTCTCACACTCATCCATGCTCAGGTTTACTAATGAATATATATGAAGTGTAGCCAGCGTCACAAATTTTCTACTTGAATTGGTGGTAGAGTGTGCACTTTCTTTCCTCTGATGGCCCAGTTTCTGATTTGAGGCAGTTTTCACCAGGCATGTACATTCTAACGTAGTGATTCTGCAGTTCATTAGTATGATCTGATGATTTATCTTGATGATTTTTTTGTCATCTGGAGGCAAAAAGTTTACTTGTGAGTATCTCATTTACTTCTGAGTATCTCATTTCTATCATGATAACCTCCAATTTACATTGGAGTATTGGCATCTACAGTCTTTGATAAATGTACTTCACTATAGTTCTTTGGACTTTGTCTGCTTTCTTCACAGCACCACTTCAACCTCATAATTTTTTCAGATTTTCTAATGATTCAAATCAACAGATGTTTATTGTGAAACATTTATTAACAAAAGTATAGTTGAGGGAGCAAGTTCTTTGTAGCGATGGAATGAAATGAAATACTATCAAAGGAACAAGTAGAAGTATTTGCTAAAATACAGAAGACATAACAACTTCTAAAAAGGGAATTACAAGACTATAACCCATCCCAATTCTAGGTAGCAATAATAACTCTTTAGGAATTTATTTTCTATTCTTTTTCTTTTCCTTACTAATTACCTCCTGTGTATCACTCTGATCAGTGATAAAGTTTTCATTAACTTTCTTCCTATTCTGTGAAAATAAAAATGTGTTCCCAAAGTGATAAGTTTTGTTTATAACAAGTGATAGTATAATGCTTATCCAAATATACAACGTACTGTATTCTTGATATTGGTCATTAGTTATGTAACATGTGACATACTTCATGCTTATGTGCCAAATACACATATAGTAGTAAGTACCTGTGTGGTATTTTCTTGTAGTATTGTTTTTTGTGTGTGGTGTCATATAGGTAAGAATTCAGTCCCCAGGCTTGAATTAATTCACCCACTGGTGACATTGTATTAGAATTGTTTCTATTTGCCCTGGTATGGGGCTACTTTTTAACAGGCTGCATTATCTCTCATGGCCAATAGATGGCAATCAAGCCTGCAGATACCTGGGCAACTCTTCCCACAACAGAGGCAACCACTTTTGCTCTTTGGGCTCAGAAATATTTTAACTCTTCACTATGCCAAATACTAATCAAGAGAATGAAATATAAAGTTACTAATGCATATTGTTACATAAATATACCAAAATTGGCTAGTGCCCTTATTTCCCATTTAAGATTCTTATCTCCTTGTCAACTTCTCCCCATGGGCAACAATACCTATGTTATAAATTAAAAGTACATTGACTATATAAAATTATGATTAAAAAAGATAAAACATTAAAATTTCCAATAGTTGCTCTCATAATGATCTGCAAGATGTGAGCCCCAATTTATTACAGAGACAAAAGAGTTAGGGTACATGTTTCCATGGTTTAATTTCTCTCAAGCTGGCTTGACACGCTCTGCATGGGAGTTTCAGTCCAAAACGGGACCCTCCCCCAGGGGGCCAGTTCAGAACTGGCTCGATTTGGGATTTTGGGGTACACAGTTATATGCCCTTTGAAGAGTAGGTGTTCCCAAGGGGTGCAAATCAGCCATGATTGGTTGTCATACTGGGAGGTGGGTTATATTAAAATGAGGGTCTTTAAGTATGTGACCCAGGTCACTCAATCTTAGTCAACAGGGTTGTTACCACTTGCCATTCGGATACCACCGCCAGTTTTGGGAATCTGTCTCCTCCCGAACCTGAGGATAAAGTCAATTCAGGCCTGGGTTTAGAGTTTGACCAAGAGAAGAAGATTCAATGCAATCTCATTATCAGAAATGTTGTTCTGAAGAACTTTGGACAGAAGGCTGTTGTGGTGGTGGGGGGTGAGGGGGAGGTGTGTATGTAAGCTCTGAGTCTCCAAGACAGATTACCTAGAAAAATCATTTTTTCACAAAGAAAACCTTCCACTCTTACTCCTAGGCTTCTCTAAGTGCCCTTTTAAGGAAGTCCATTTCTGTGTTCCATTTTGAAAAAAAAATTTTTTAAATATTTTGTTTTTACATCAGCTATATTTACCAATGTAGCACTCTCGCCATGACCTTCCAGAGAACTGTCCTTTATAACTATAGCTATTACTCCGAACTCAGTCTCTTGGAGTAAGACTGGTTACCTTGGGATTCTGGGGATAACATAACAAAGAATTTTTTTTAAAGGGAAAGAATGTTTAATAAAACTAAATGACATATAGATGGAAAAAAATTGACATATGCAGTACTCCATATCCATTTCTCTCCTGCCTCTGAAAAGAAGCAGGGGAAGGGCCAAATCATTCAAAGTGGGGCGTTATGATTTCACAGCAATAAGTTCTGATTATTTTGTTATTGATGTTCTTTCCATTGATTTGTTATAGTCATTATGTGTATTGTTTTTCTTGTTCTTCACTTTGCATCATTTCATATAAGTCATTCCATGCTTCTCTGTACTTATCATATTGTTAATTAAAGCATAGTAATTTCTCATTCTGTTGCAGTCTAGGAGTACTGGGAACCCCAAATTCCTCGGGCAAGAGACATGGGTCCTGCCTCAAAAGAATTTGACTCAAGCCTCCTTTCAGTCAGAGGCAAGGTTTATTAAAACACCAGTTGAGGTGTGCAAGATTTTAAGAATCCAAGCTATTGGCCAGATTTTAAAAATCTGAGCCATCTAATGGGGGAAAGATGGACACTTATATATAGTGTCAAGGTGTGGGTCTAGATGGAATCAAGGAGTGGCCATCTAGGGTAGGGCCAGGTGCAGACAATGAGGGACACAAGGAAGGGCAGTTAAAAGGATTATTCGATGATACCTCAGGGGAATGCCAGGGATCTGAGTTCAGGGGCCAGATTTCTGGAATTCATGGGAAAGTTCAAAGGGGGAGAGGTCCAAAGTCCATATCCTGTCATTTCCGTTCATGTACTACATTTTATTGAATCACTTTCTAATAAATGGCTGTCTGCTTTTTTTAGCTCTTTGCTACCACAAAATGGGCTACTATAAATATTTTGATGTCTCCAGAACCTTTCTTTTATCATTGACCTCCTTGGCAATATGTTTTGACTTTGTTTAAATATTTCTTGTTGTCTCATAGAATCACTTGCTTTTATTTTGAACCATTCTAATTTTCAGGGATTTTGTTGCTTGGGCAAGGTTTTGAACCTCTTATGTCAAACTATTAATTTCCTTTCCAATTCTTTCTTCCATAGCTCTTATTTCTTTCCCAATATTTCTCCTCTAAGTGTTCACATTTCACTTATAATAAGTTTTTAATACATGTTTATCTTTCCAGGAATTCTAGTTGAACTTGTCTTCAGGCCATATTTTTCTTTGAGGCTTTGCTTATCAAGGTTTTAGAGTCATTCTCTTCTGCTGGGTTTGTGCCTTATGTATTCCTGTCACCATGATAGCTTTTTATTTTTTTTTAATGGGATTCTTTTGTTTGCTTAGTATTCCAGCCTACTTTTGGCTAAGGATTTAGTGTTAGATTGATTGATTATTAAATTGTAAGCTCCTCAAGGACAGGGACTGTCTTTCTTTTGCTTATTTGTATCCCCAGGGCTTAGCACAGTACCTGGCAAATAGTTGGTGCTTGAAAAATATTAAGTGAATTGAATGTGAGAGCCAGGCTCTGGGTACTTCTGGAAGGAAGGCATGGGCTGGTTCTGTTGTAGCTATCTTGGGAAATTGAATGTTGTATTGTTCCAGGATCTTAGGGATAGCTTAACAACAACAACATTGCATTTATGTAGCACTTACTGTGTGCTAAGCCACTGTGCTAAGTGCTTTACAAATATCATCTTATTTGATCCTCACAAAAAGCCTGGGAGATAGGTGCTATTATTACCTTTATTTTATGAATGAGGAAACTGAGACAAAAAAGTTAAGTGACTTATCCAGGATCACACCATTAATAAGTGTCTGAGGCTGGATTTGAAGTCAGATCTTTCTGACTCCAGGCCCAGTGCTCTATTTGCTGAGTCATCTGCCTCAAATAGGCTTTCTATACTCCCAGAGTGTCCTGATACAGGGCAAAATTTACTTGTTCCCCTCTATCCCCCTATCTCCAGGTTTGAGCTCTACAAGTTCCTGGGTTTAGGTCTAAGCAAGAGTAGATTACTGCCAGACACAGCCCCTATAAACTAGCTGGGAGGTTTTGCTAGTTTAGTGACTGATCTGCCAGTTTTCCTTTCTGGGATTCCTGCCCTAGTTATTCTTCTGCAGGCTTCAGACTGGGCTAGAAGTTGGAGCTGAGACCCCATTCTGCTCCTGGGGTCCAAACCACACAGCTGCTGCTAGTTTTTGAACTTCTAGTATATATTATAGGGGTCCTTAACCCAGAATGCCGTCCCTGAGCACAAGTCTACCTTGTATCTGTTACCTGGGTAGTGGGTGACAAAGTTGTCAGATGGAGCTAGTTTTTGTCTAGGTGCCCTCTTATAGATCTGGTCTGTGAACCCCAATTGCCCCACGAACCTCAGTTGAAGACACAGTCTACTCTAAGAAAGAGACAAACGAAATCAGGGTGCATGTGTCCATGGTTTAATTTCTCAGGCTGGCTTGACATGCGTTACATGGGAGTTCAGTCCAAAACAGGGCCTCCAAAGGGGGCCGGTTCAGAATTGACTTGAATTGGGATTTTTGGGGTACAGCCTTATATGCCCTTTGAAGAGTAGGTGTTCCCAACAGATGCCAATCAACTCTGGGAGGTGGGCTATATTAAAATGAGAGTTTTTCAGTATGTGACCCAGGTAACTCAATCCTGGTCAAAGAGACGTCAGTTTCCATATCACTTGTCTTGACAATAGGGAGGAATCACCATTCTCCCAGACGTATCTAGGCAACATAATGAGCAAGAATAGACCCATTTAGATTACATCTTAATGTCCTTCTGAAGAAAGTCTGAACTTTGAAAGAAATGGGGATGGGGAAGCCCTGAGTTTCTAAGATAATGATTACTAAGAAAAATCATTTTTCACAGGTTCTTTCTCTTGCCCAGATGTGCAACCTCTCTCTGAGTATTGGAGTGATCTGCCCACGCTGTGGTGTACTCCTGACCAGACCCCATCCCCAGTGTCCACAGATCTTTCTGTCCCCCTGTGTCAACATGGGCTGGAAAAATGACTCAAGGTGACATTGGCTACATCCAAACAAATATCAGTGATATCTGTGAGACTGTATTTTTTTCCTTGTTTTAAAATAAACTGACTCATTTTGTTTTTATCCATACTCTGAATATTTGTATATAAACATATGAGGCCATGAGAAAAATACTATTTTTCCTAGATAATGCCTTTTTTGAGCTTTTATGGAATATTTCCATTAGTTGTCTTATGTCATCTTTAATACTTTCTTTAGCTTAGTGGTTTTTATTTGAATAGCTTTCCTAGTCCATTTTCAGTTTAAAATTCTCCCAATTGCTACTCAGCTTAGCAGCAGTCTTTCTTCCTCAACAGTGGTCAGCTACAACCCCAATCTCCCCAGCAACCATGTCAAAGGGACCTGCAGTTGGCATTGATCTTGGCACCACTCCTGTGTAGAAGTCTTCCAACATGGGAAAGTGGAGATCATTGCTAATGACCAAGGAAAAAGGACCACCCCAAGTCACGTTTTTTTTTCACCAACACAGAACGTTTAATCAGAGATGCTGCAAAAAATCAAGTTGCAATGAACCTCACCAACACAGTTTTTGATGCCAAACATTGGTCACAGACTTAATGATGCAGTTGTGCAGTCATACATGAAACATTGGCCTTTCACAGTGGTGAATGACACAGGCAGGCCTCAGGTCCGAGGAGAATACAAAGGGGAGACCAAAAATTTCTATCCAGAAGAAGTATCTTCTATGGTCTTGACCAAGATGAAAGAAATTGCTGAAGCTTACCTTGAGAATACTGTCACAAATTCTGTGGTCACAGTACCAGCCTATTTCAACCATTCCCAATGTCAGGCCACCAAAGATGCTAGAACCATTGCTGGTCTCAATGTGCTCCTAATCATCAATGTTTGAGCTGCTGCTGCTGTTTGCTTATGGCTTGGACAAAAAGGTTGCTGCCGAGAGAAATGTGTTGATCTTTGACCTTGGAGGTAGTACTTTCAGTGTTTCCGTTCTTACCCTTGAAGATGGCATCTTTGAGGTCAAGTCCACAGCTTTGAGGTCAAATCCACCCACATGAGGAAGATTTGATAACCACATGTTCAAACCATTTCATTGCCGAGTTCAAGCAAAAGGATAAGAAGGACATCAGTGAGACCAAGAAGGCTGTTCACCATCTGTGCACCACTTGGGAACATGTGAAGTGTACCCTCTCTTCTAGTACCCAGGCCAGTATTGAGATTGACTCCCTCTATGAAGGCATCGACTTCTATACATCAATCACCCAAGCCTGTTTTGAAGAGCTGAATGCTGATCTTTTCCGTGGTACACTGGACCCTATGGAAAAGGCCTTAAGAGATGCCAAACTAGATAAATCATAGACTCATGACATTGTCCTGGTGGGTGCTTCCACTTGCATCCCCAAATCCAGAAGCTTCTGTAAGACTTCTTCATTGGCAAGGAGCTCAACAAGAGTATCAATCCTGATGAGGCTGTTGCCTATGGTGCAGCTGTCTAGGCTACTATTTTGTCTGGAGATAAATCTGAGAATGTGCAGGACTTGCTGCTGTTGGATGTCACTCCTTTTTCTCTTGGAATTGAAACTGCTGGTGGAGTTATGACAGTTCTGATCAAACATAATACCACCATCCCCACCAAGCAGACACAAACCTTTACCACCTATTCAGACAACCAGTCTGGTGTGCTTATTCAGGTTTATGAAGGTGAGAGAGCAATGACAATGGATAACGACTTGCTTGACAAGTTTGAGCTCAAAGGAATCCCCCCAGAACCCAGTGGTGTTCCTCAGATTGAAGTAACATTTGACATTGATGCAAATGGCACCATCAACATTTCTGATGTGGATAACAGCACAGGCAAGGAGAACAAGATCACCATCACCAATGACAAAGGTTGTCTGAGCAAAGAAGACATTGGGCATATGATCCAGGAGGCTGAGAAATACAAGGCTGAGGATGAGAAGCAGAGAGACAAGGTGTGTTCCAAGAATTCTTTTGAATCTTATGCTTTCAACACGAAGACTACCATAGAGGATGAAAAACTGCAAGGCAAAATTGGTGATGAAGACAAACAGAAGATCCTTGGCAAATGTAATGAAATCATTAGTTAGATAAGAACCAGAAGGAAGAATTTCAGCATCATCAGAAAGAATTGGAGAAGGTCTGCAACCCCAACAATACTAAACTGTACCTGGAGTGCAGGGGCATGCCAGGAGGCATGCCTGGTGGGTTCCCAGGGGGTGGAGTAGCCCCATCCAGAGATGCTTCTGCTGGACCCACCATTGAAGAGGTCAGCTAAACACACTAGAAGAAAGAGCATTCCACACAGCTTTCCAAAAATTGAAGGACTTAAATTTGTAGCTAAGGCAGTAGTGGTTTAAAAGTAACATTTAAGCTTCTGTGTAAATCTGGGCATTCTGAATAATTGAATGTGTGCAGAGGGAGAGAAGTGAACAACATTGCACTTTATCAGTACTGTAAACAAGTGGAAATGCAATTCATGTCCTGTAGAATAAAATCTATTTAAAACTGGCACCATAAAAAAATTCTCCTGATCATATTTCTAGGTTTACAGGTAATTATTTTCTTCCTGACTCTTGTTATAGAAGTGAACCTGGCCTGTTCATTGTCCCTGGACAATTCAACAAACACTTCTTAAGTGCTTACTTGTTTTAAGTACTGTGCTGGATGTTAGGGGTCTAAAATATAAGCAATGAGAGAGGCAGTATGGGATAATGGATACAGAGCTAACCATAGAATCAGGACAAATGTGGACTGTGTGACCCTCAGCAAGTCACTTTGTCTCTTAGCACCCCAGGCAATTATCTGCCACGTGTGGGGAACCTATGGCCTCGAGGCTACATATGGCCTTCTAAGTCCTTGGGTGCTGCCTTTTGACTGAGAGAAGGGAGAATTAGAGGGAGGTTATATTAAGGGGCAGCTAAGTGCTTCAATGGATAGAGCATCAGCCCTGGCAGAGTCAGGAAGATCTGAGTTCAAATCCAGCCTCAGACACTAGCTGTTCAACCCTGGACAAAATCACTTAACCCCTATTTGACTCCATTCCTCATCTGTAAAAATGGGTACACACTGGAGAAAGAAATGGCAAACCACTCTAGTATTTTTGCCAAGAAAACTCCCATGGACAAGTCCATGGGTTCATGAAGAGTCAGACACTACTGAATGACTGAACAACAGCAAAATTAAAGGTGGGATTTGTCCTAAGCAAAACAAATTCTACAGATATGCAAAATTGCTTATAGTTCTTCTTCAACTGGCAAAGAACTGGAATCTGAGGGGGTCTCCACCTGGGCATACTGGGGATTGGCTGAACAAGTTATGGCATATAAGTATGATAGAATACTATTGTACTCTAAGGAATGATGAAACCTGAGAAAACTTGTATGAACTGATGTGAAGTGAAGTGAGCAAAACCAGGAGAACAATGTATATGATGACAAAAATATTTTAGAGGCAACTTTGAAAGACTAGGAACTCTGATCAGTGTAATGACCAACTATGAATCCAGAGATTTCATAATGAAACATACTACCCATCTCTTGATGGAGTAGTGAAGGACTCATAGTGCAAGAAGAGATACACACATATGTGTATGTGTGTGTGTACACTCACATATGTACATGTGGATAGATATACATATGAATGTTTATATGTATTTTATTCTGTTCTCTGTCACATATATGTTTCATATATATGAGCAGTCATTTCAGCAGTCATATTATATATATATATACACATACACATACATACATATATATATACACACAACATACACATATATGTCCCATTCTGGTACTTTGTATGAGATCATTCACGGTCTGGTACAGTACTCCATTGCATAGCTTCATCTTCTACCATTGTCTTATCAGGGATGTACCTTCAGGATACTAGCACTTGAATCCTTTAGCATGATATACACTGCTATCATGCAGTCAAATGGAAATCTCAAACTTTTCAACTGTGCTGCCATTTGCTTATAGACCAACTTCCCATATATATATATGTACATACTGTACCCATGTGTCATGTGTAGTAGCTTCATTCCTTTGTTAAGTTTCACCTTAGCTTCTGTGTCTTTTGGCCTTCAGGACAAAGCTTCTGCATACTAGTCTTCTTTGGCTGTTACTAGGTGCTGAATGTACATTTGTCTACTTCAGCTTACTCATTACTGGCAAGCATCATATAACTCACACTTGTCAAAGTATGAATCAAATGATTGTTGACAGTCTGAACTTGGAACTCTACTTCATACAATCTTTAAACTTCTCAATAACATCCCACCCTAAAGCTCGTAAGCTTGTGTATTGGGTAAAGGTCTCACTGTCATTTTGTCCTTGGCTGGTAAATGTACTTGATTTGGTGATCATCCCTCTTTTGGAATAGGACTCATACTATGCCCTTCAAGTCTGGTATCTTGATTCAGGACATAAGGCTTACTTGGATCTATATAAGCCAACTGTGATGCATGTTTGAAGCAGTTGATCAAATTTTAGAAAGCTTGTTTACTTCTCTCTATTGATTTTTGGATGACTGTGAATTTTAAGACAAATTGGCCTTATTTGCCTTTCCACTTCTAGTTCTTTTCAATCATGTAAGCACAAGTGAGATAATTCAGTGGTTTAGTTATAGAAACATAGGTCTAAATATTTGTGACAATAACTGTTGAGTCCTAGAAAAATCCTTAAATCTTGAGACTTCAGTGGATTTGGCTAAGTCAGGATCACCTGCATCTTCTCTGGATCAGTGCTCACACCTTGTTAACTCAGTTACTTACATGTTTGAGAGAGGCTCTACAAATCTTGCACTTGTCAAATGACAGCTCCTGTAATTTCCTCTTGTTAATCCAAAACGTTCATCAATCTCTCCCTCATGTTCTTCCATGGTCTTCTCAAATACAATGAAGTCATCAAGGTATGCCAGTTCATGTTTCCATCTTCTTTCTTCATCAGTATTTTGAAAGAGGCAGAAGCCCCTGATTTGTCTTGGACTATATGCTCACACTAGTTAAATCCAATTAGGAAGATGAAAACAATCTTATCTTTCTCTACCATAGAAACGTGGTAGTAATGATTGTGTAATTCCAATGTTGAGGATTACTAGCAGTCTAACAGTGTCTAAGGTGTCTTGAATTCTTGGCATGGTGTCTCATTACACTTTAATTCTTTTGTTCAAAAACTCATAGTCTTCACTCAGGTATTTTTCTATTTTACTTCTGACCCAGACTACATATGATGTGTGTGGACTTTGGGACTTAGTGTTGATGCTTTTAATCAACAGGTCTCAGATGGTTTCAGAGGTCATTCATCACAGATAAAGACATCTTCCTAGATTTTCCTATAGTAGTTTGGAGTTTATTTATTCCTCGCTTGCTTTTTCTTTCTGGGATCGGGGTGTTTAGATGTTCCTATTTTGTTAATCTGGGTATTTTATGTTTTCTTGCTTATCAATCTATCTCTTCCTTTCATTTTTTCTTTGGCTTGTGAACTTTGGGTGAATTAAAATGTGACTCTTCTCTGCCGTTGTCCTGTGGAATCTGGCTATATGTATTTTGCTCTTTGGTTCTGATACTTCTAGGCAATTTTTTAATGATCTCCTGAAGATTCTATAGTGTTCTAACTTTCTATTTCATAATCCTTTTCTGAGAGGCTGATGTTCTTATGGCTAGTAGGTTTTAGTGTTTGTGTGTGTGTGAGATGGAGACTTGGGATCCTCTTCTACTAGCCCAGTTGACCTACTCACAGAAAGTAAATATTAAGCAACAGATATGATGAGGTATCAATGTGTTAAGTATTTATACCCTGTTACCTATTTAAAAGTGTGAAGAAGTTCCTCTGATGAAATTAGAAAGTCCCCTAGTCAGAGATTGACCATATCATCTATGGCCATGAAAAAGGTAAGCCTGCCCAACAAGGCATGAGTTGAGGTATTTAAGGCAGAGATTAGCTTTGTGGAGTGTGATCCCTATGCTGTTTTCAGAGGACAGGGGACAGCAAAAGGAGATTTATTTCATCTCTCCTATCATCAGCCATGGAGCCTTAGAATATAACTTCTCTCACAATAGGAGATACTGCATCTATGAGGCAGGAAGAGCTTGATAGCAAAAACAACTGGCAGCAAAGAAGAAAGCCTTGGAAGGAGAAGAATTAGCAGATGGGAACTGAGCTGTAAGGTGCATGCCCATTGAACCTAGTTACATGATCTGATTAGGAGATGCTATGCTTATGGGAGAGCAGTG
This sequence comes from Vombatus ursinus, assembly GCF_900497805.2. Classification (NCBI taxonomy): domain Eukaryota; kingdom Metazoa; phylum Chordata; class Mammalia; order Diprotodontia; family Vombatidae; genus Vombatus; species Vombatus ursinus. Next base: position 33,031,451 of record NW_020954548.1, on the reverse strand, counting down.
CAAGAACACAGAGAGAGAGAGAGAGAGATAAACAGCGACAGAGAGAGAACATGAGAGCCTCACAGTTTGTGAATTGGAGGCATGAGTTGCCTTAACCACATATACTTCCCACATGTCTATTTCACTACTATAAGTTTGTGCCTACTCTTTTCCCCAGCTACTGTGTATTTGTTGGAGAGAGTACCACAGATTTATGGGGAGAAGTGTGGGTGGCTACTGTTAATAAATGCCATTACTTTCATCTAATTGTACCTTTTGGCTGACTCTTAAAGGGAAGCATACCACTTGGGGCCTGTAAGCTGTGTTTTTAGCAGCACAGACCATAGAATCCCCTTGAATCTAATGGAGGGGCCCCCTAAGAGAACCCAAACTGCAAACCTGTGAGTGCTCAGTTAGAGAGGTAAGGGGTGGCGGTGGTGCTATACTTTGATTATCCCTTCAAGCTCTGTTTTTCAAATCAATTGTTTTTCATTGTAGATAACTTTTTATATTTTAGTTTTTATATGTTTAAGTTTGCTCTGATGATTGTTTTCTGTCATTTAATTTTTGAGTTCTGTCTCCATTCTTTTTTTTTTCAGTGTCCATTTTTTGTTAAGGTTTTCTTAAGCCTTTCTTCTGAGCCAGTAATTCTTTTAAGATTTTTCTTAAGAACTCTTATTTGAACTAATCTTATGGTTCTTGTGGCCAAATATTCCGTTGTCTTATCTGAGATTCTAGTTATTGCAGAATTATTCTTTTTCTCCTGTAATTCTCTTTATCCCATAGCATTTTCACATTTTATCAAAAGGTTTTCTTGTTAATTTCCTTTGTCTCTCTGATTTTTTTCCTGTAAGAATTTATTTCCTTTCTGTTAGTTATTCTTTTAGCTTAATTGTCACAGTTCTAGCTGTAGAGGTCTTGAAGCAAATCTGGACTTAAACACAATCTGTCCCACAATAATCTTGACACAGACATCCCAATCACTATCTTCTTAATCAACTATTCACTTAATATTGTTTTTTTTCTTTTCATAAGCCTCTGTTTTCTGTAGAGAACTTTATACTCCCTAAATATTCTTTCTAGATTCCTTCTGTGGTAACATTTGTTCCTAAATGGATCACCTCGAGCAGACCTGCACAACCTGCCCGCCCGCAGGCTGCTTGTGGCACGCTAAGGAATTTTGGGTGGCCTGCGAAAAACATGGAGGAAAACATCCTTTTTATGTAGAGGAAATCCTGTGGCATATAAGTGGTTGTACAGACTTGACCTAGAAGTTATATTGGTTATCAGATTTTGGAGGTTCTCTGTCATGTTCCAAATACATGCCCAAGGAAGACAATTTATCTCTAAATTCTTGATGTTGGCTCTACCTGTGGCTCTATCATTAGAAATCTGCCAACCACTGAAACTTATCTTTTCTTCCTGTGATCGTTGATCTATGTCCTCTCTCCCAGGGGCATCTGTGAATATACATCATTCTATGGTACATAAGAAATGGGCTTCTCTCAAAATATCCATTTCCACCCTCATAGGAAGACCTTTGAACTCATTTATAGCCTTAATGATCATTTGTAACAGTTTGCACATAAGCTCCACTGGTTGTTCCTTTCTGTTTTAAATTTTTATAGGATCATAGATTCAGGGGTGCAAGAGACCTCAAAGGCCATTGAGTATAATTCTCATATATAGTTGAACATGAGTTTCAGGCCAGTTAAATCACTTGCTCAAGCTTACATAGGTAGTAAGTATTGGAGGCAGGTTTTAAACCGAAGTCCTCTGGCTACTAGTGTGGAATCCATTGTCCGCATGGATACTACATCTCATCTTCCTTTGGGCCTGAAGCATTTCTTCCATTCTTTTAAGAAACACTTCATTTATTCTGAGAGGCTCAGTATTCCTTCACCCTTATCATCTTTTTCTTCATGAAGAAGACCAACCTGCATTTTGTACCCATAGCTGTTTATTTCTCAGGAATGTACAGGCATTATACTATAGAATAAAGAATATTAGATTTGGGATTTTAAAAACCTGTGATTCAAATCTTTACCACTTACTAGCTCTGGGACTATATGCAAATCACTTAACTCCTCTTGGGCCATGTGCTTAAGAGACACAAATAGCACAATCTCACGTGACTGTTGAAGCATTCCCCTTGCTTTCCATATCTACTGCAATGAATCCTTAGTTTGTGTCAGCTCATGTTGCTTATTTTAGCAGCTAGTTGATAGAGCAAAACAACTCTATGCCATACTTGCTAGTCAGTCTTGAAAGGAAGGTGGCATTAAAAAAAAAAAGCCTGCTTTTTTTTAAACCTTCTCCAGTAGCCTTTGATTGAAATTAGCAGATTTCTTCTAGTGACTGAATGTAAATAGCTGTGCTCAGCATTTATCTGAGAAGACTTTTAAAATGAATCCATCTTTCAGACACTTTTTGTTTCATAATTTCTCTTCTCTCAAGCTATCTTCTTGTATCTTACCTTTTTGCTGCCTCTTATCACCTTTTCAATATAATACATATTCATAGTGTACAAATGTCATACAGATAATATAGATTCTTATTCCACTTTCCCTTCCTCTGAATACATTCCCGGACCCACATGTATCCTAAAGCATTTATAAGTAGTTGTTTCTTCTTCATCTTATTTAACTCCTCCCTGGTCAAAGGGAGGAGTTAATCAAAGTAGAAAAGAAGGAGCAAAGTAACCTCATCCCTAACTTCCTGGATTTTTGTTAATTTTTGCTGCACCAGGACAGCAGCAGGTGAATGTAGGATCAAGTAATGTTTGTTTTCTTCTTTGTTCCCCAACAGGAGTATATGCGCATCATGGGACTTAGCAATTGGCTGCATTGGAGTGCATGGTTCTTCATGTATATACTTTTCTTCATTATTGTTATCTCACTTATGATCTTACTCTTCTCTCTGAAGGCAAGTGTCTTGTTTTCTCTAGTATATTAGAATACCCCTTTGGGAAAAGCTTGATTTATAGACCATAGTATAGGAACCCTGAGACTGATCTATGGTATTTGCTAAGTCTCTTAGGAAGCAGTAACTTAATGATTATAAAGGTAAATTTAAGGTTTATGAAGCATTTTACGTAATTTTCTCATTTGATTCAACAACTTTTTGAGATATGTAGTACAAGTATTATTACAGATAATGAAATTGTCATAACCAATTTTAACCTATGGAATTGGAATGGAGTTTGAATTCCTATCTATACCTTTTTTTTACTTATTCTGTGCTTTTACTAGCACAACAAGTTATCTCTCATTTAAGTTATTAGGCTAATGAAATAAAGCATTTTTCCTTCTGATATACATTTACTTTTCTTCTTACAGAATTATAGGTCATAGAGAGTGATTGCTTTAATAATATTTAAATGTTAATATATAAGAGTATATATAAGTATATATTTAATAACGCTAAAATGTTAAGAATATGTATATGTATATATAAATATATGCATATATATGGAAATTGATCTAGCAAGAGAGCTCAGTAAGAAAATATATAATAATCATTAGCCTCCCAGAGAAATGATGAAACATAAAGACTTACTGCAATATTTCATGTTACCATACAAGAGAATTACACAAGTATTAGAACTAGAGGACATAGTATAAATCAGTGGAATTCATAGGATACTAGCAAAAGGGAACTCTGAAATGTAGTCATCAAGAACCTAGAAATGTAATTACCAAGCTTCAGTGCTGCCAGGTCAAAGAGAAAATCCTGCAAGTAAAAGAGAACTAATGTACTCAGAAATTTCATACTCAAATCATTCAAGACTACTCATTAGCAATGAGACTTTAAATGATTTTTAATTTTTGTAATTAAAGTCTGGAATATGATATTATGAAAAGCAAAGAAACACAGTTTGCATATAAAGATAATTATTCTAACAAGACAGTCATAAATCTAAGGAGGAGATAGTGGTGGATGAGAGTAGAACTTTTTTAAAGAATTAATTATTTGTAAGAAATGAAAAAAAGCACCAGTTTTGGAGTCAGAAGACTTAGGTTTAAATAATAGTTTTGCCACTTATTCCTTCTGTGACCTTTGGCGAGTTACTTTCACCTCTCATGTCTCAGTTTCCTTGTCTATAAAATGAAAAGTGAGGACCAAATGTCCTTTATGTTCCCTTCTGGCTCTAATTCTATGATAATTTTGAGAAACTAAATTTAACACAATCTTTGAAATGTAAACACAAAGGACAAAATAAATTTCATAAAAGTGAAGAATTTAAATAGTTTTAATGGGCTAGGCATGATAGGTAAGTGTTTATATATTTTAAGAGCAGCAAATACTCGTGTCTCTTAGGAGATCTATCTTGTTTAAGCATCATTGAAGGAGCAAGTAGAGATAAACTGTGGACTTGTATGTTAAAAATAGACTTTAGAGAAACAGAGGGAAGATAGAGCAAGGAACTAATTATAACTTTTTTTAAAATTAAATTTTATTTTATTTTCAATTGAAGATACGTCTTCTCTCCCTCCTTCCTCCTTACTCTATCCTCCCCATGGGGAAAGCAAGAAAAACAAAATACAGACATGTCTAATCAAGCAAAATATACATACATATGTATGTATAGTCAAATCAATGCCATTCATGTATTGGCTACATCCAGAAAAATATGTCTCAATCTGCAATCTAGTTCATCATCTCTCTTTCTGGAGGTGGGTAACATGTTGCATCAGGAGTCCACTGGGAATGTGTTTGGTCATCGTGGTGATCAGAGTTCCCAAGTCTTTCAAAGTTGTTTGTCCTTACGATGTTGTTACATAAATTGTTCTCCTTGTTCTGCTCACTTCATTATGTATCAGTTTATACAAGCCTTTTGGGTTTCTCCGTAACCATCCTTCTCATCATTTCTTACTTCACAATAATACTCTATCATACCCATATGCCATAACTTGTTCAGACATTCTTCAATGGATGGGCACTTCTTCAGTTTCAAATTCTTTACCACCACAAAAAGAACTGCAAATCACATATATTTTTTCATATATGTATCCTTTTTCTCTTTTTTGGATCTTTTTTTGGGTATAGATTTAGTTAATGGTATTGCTGGGTTAAAAGGCATAAACAGTTTAATAGCTTTTGGGGCATGAACTAACATATCTTCAAATCAGGGTGTCATAGGTAAAGGTCAGTGAAATAAAGAATTTAGGAGGACAGGACAGAGCATAAGAATCACTTTTATCAAGGAGGTATAAAATGTATGTAAGAGGAGAATAAAGCAAGCCAGTGTGCTGGGCTGAATTAGAGAGGTGTATGAGAAGTCACTCAGTCCAAGGGGGTTAAAGCAAAGGAAGTCATACTTACCGATAGGTGATTTTAAAAAAAGACAGGGGGTATATGATGAAAACTAGAATCTAAATCCGTGATTTAGGTTTGGACTGGGAAGGGAAGAGAAGACAGATGTCTGGGATCAGATTGTTTCTAGCAAAACAAGTTGCAGATGCTTTGCTTTTGTAATCAATCAGCAAGCATTTATTGTGCACCTACTTTGTGCCAGGAACTATGCTAAGCTCTCAGGATATAAATATAAATAATGAAACAATCCTTACTCTCAAGCAGCTAAACATTCATTTGGGATAGACAACAGTGCATATCATTATATGTAAAGCAATAGTAAAAATTATCTTTAAGATAAGATTAAGAGAAGCATGCCAAAGATTATAAGGTCATCAATCAATTTAGAGCCGTAAGGGACCTTAAAGGCCAGTTTGTCTTATCGTTTTATAAATGAGGAAAATGAGTCTCAAGGAGATTAAATGACTTGTACAGATAGAGCTAGAAGTAGGACCTGTGAGAACACAGGTGCTCTGACTCCAGAGTTGATTTTCCTTTAGAAACTAATTAAGGAGGCAGAGCCAAGATTGTGTAGTAGTAGGAAGCAATGCACTGAGCCCCCTCAAAAAAACTCATCCTAAAAGATCTAGAAAATGCATGAGACTGAATCCTGATGGGAAAGGCCAGAAAAAGTTGCAGCAAGTCATTTGTCTAGTCCACCTCAGCATAGAGAGACAGCTCGAGAGGCCTAAAAACACTGAGGATGGGGTCAGGCCAGGAGTCCTTTGCACGGAGTGCTCCAGTGCCCAAGTCAAGAGGAGGCCTCAGACTCATACCAGGGCACCACCGGAGCCATACTGGGATCCTACAACGTGGATAAGCACAAAGTGGCAGTTCTGTTGCCCACTACCTAGTTCCAAGTCACAAATCCAGGGAAGACTGAGAAGGGGATTTATGCATGGGGTTGGTTATTCCTGGGGAGAGAAGCCCTGGGTGATATACTAAGAAGGGAGGAAGTTAAGAAACCAGAAGAAGCAGTGGTCTGGCAAAGACTCCAGCTACTAAGAAGAGTTTCATTTCCAGTATCTAACTCAGCCTTCAGAGGAATAACCAGAGCAGGAATCCCAGACCAAAGGGAGTCTACAGTTCTGCCACTCTGAACCAACAGAACTTCCCAGCTGGCTGAGAGCAGTTGAGTCCAACAGCGGTCTGCTCTTGTTCTGACCCAAACCCAGGTCAGAAACTTGCAAATCTTAGACCAGGGGAATAGCAATCAGATTTTGCCCTGGATCAGACCACTCTGGGAGCAGTGAAAACTTGCAGGTCCCCGGCCCTGAGATCCTGAAACAACACAACACTCAGTATCCCAAGAAAATAGCACAGGACTAACCTAGACTTTCCTTCCAGAGGTTCCTCAAAGCCTACCCCTAACTTCAAGCCTGAAGTCAAGAGAAAAGCTGGAAGACTGAGGGAAAAAGAATCCCACCATATAAAGTTTTTACAGTAGCAAGGATAATCAAGTCACAAACACAAAAGAAGAGAATGACTCCAAAACAACCATAAGAAAAGTCTCAAAAGAAAAATATAACCTAGGGATAAATTCAATTAGAATTCCTGGAAGAGATAAACAAGACTTTTAAAAAAGTTATCTTTCCAAGGTAGGGAGATCCTGGGCAGTATACTGAGAAGGGAGGACAGTTCAAAAGTCAGCAGCAGCAGTGGTGTGTCTCAGACCCCAAGTTCAGAGCAAAGCCTCATTTCCAGTCTCTAGGTTAGCCCAGAAAAATAACCAATGCAGGAAACCCAGAGCAAAGGGGAGCCTACAATTCTGCCACTTTGAGCTGATAGAGCTTTTCAGCTGTACTGATCAAGAAGCAGAGTACAGCAGAACTCTGCATTTAGACATGTCTAAGCTCTGCTCAGGAACTTTCAGAGCTCAGACCAGGAAGTCAGCAGTCAGACTTTACCTCAGACCAGACCACTTTCAGAGTACTGAAAGCTTAAAGATCCCAGCCTGTCCTTGAGATCATGGAAAAACACAACCTTCAATTCTTCAAGAAAGCAACAGGGCCAGCCCAAACCTTCCCTCTACAAGTTCTTCAGAACCCAGCCCTAATATCAAGTCCAAAGTCAGGAAGAAGGCTGGAGGAATGAGCAAACAAAAAAAGAACCCCACAATAATAAGATATTATCATGGTAGGGATGTTCTAGATATGAAACCAGAAGAAGAGAATGACTCTAAAACACCTACAAGCAGAATCTCAGAGAAAAACACAGCTTGGGTAGAAATTCAACTAGAATTCCTGGATTGGATGAAACAAGAGTTTTAAAGAGTTAAAAAGTTTTTACAAGTGAAATGAGGGTGCTTGAGACAAAGATTATAAACGAAAGAGAACTGTGGAAGAAAGAATTGGAAAGGGAGTTAATAGCCTGGCACAAAAGGTAACGAAACTTGGCTCGAGCAACAAATTCCCTGCAAATTAGAATGGACCAAGTAGAATCTCCTGACTTTATGAGGAGACAAGATATATTAAAATAAAGTCAAAAGATCAAAAATATAGAAGAAAATGTAAGTTATCTCAGAACACAAATGACTGACCTGGAAAACAGATCAAGGAGAAAAAAATTTTAAGAATCATTGGACTATCTGAAAGTCATAGAAAGAAAAACTCAGACATCATATTTCTTTTTTTCAAGTAATTTATTTATTTTTAGTTTTCAACATTCACTTTTTGAGTTCTTAATTTCCCCCCCCTCTTCTTTTTCTTCCCCATCCCCAAGACAGGCTTCTATCTGATATAAGCTATACATGTACAATAATATTTTCACATATTTCCATATTAGTCATGTTGTGAAAGAAGAATCAGAATGAAAGGGGAAAACCAACACAAAGGAAAAAAAAAGAGAGAAAATAGTATGCTTTGATCTGAATTCAGACTCTATAGTTCTTTCTCTGGATGTGGATACGTCTTTTTCCCACTTATGTTACCACTGATGGTATACTTCCACTAATGGAAATGTTAGGTGAAGTAAGCTAGACAAGAGTAGTGTAGCATATGGAGTCTGCAGAATCACCATCACAGGTTCAACATGTTCTATGCGTCTGCATCTACCAATTATGATAGCACACACTGGAGTATTTATTTTTTTTTATTCATAGTACACAATTAGTTAAAAGCAGAAATAATAATGAAATAGCATAAAAAGAAAAATGAAACATTTCTCTCCTAAATGTTGGGCAGATTCTTCTTAGAAAAAGCATACTATCAGTGGGAAGAAATAGTGTCTTGCTTTCATATAGGTCATGCGTGGGATCACACAGATATATAAAGGGCACTCATATACTCTAGACTGATGTATTCTGGTGATGTAATCATATCTCCTTCTCTGGGTTTGTACCTATGCTTCACACTGGTTTTTGTGTCACATACATTCATTGTGTTTGCTGCTACTTGCTGGTATTTCCTACTGATTGTCATGGCTTTGCTATTTTCTGACTTAACGTCCTTGTTTTTTTTACTCGCTGATGGGCACTTCACTATGATAGTTTGTTAGCTTAATTCAAGTGCCACCTACTCCTCCATAAGGCCTTTCTGGATACCACCAGCGGCTACTCACTTCCACCTGGAATTATCTTGTATTTACTTTGTTTAGAAAAACAACAATGTTGTGTGTGCCTACATAGTGCTTCCCTTGATAGAATGCAATCTTTCTGAGGGCAGGTATTGTTTCATTTTATCTTTGTATCCCTAGTACATAGTATATACTTGATAAATAAATACCTGTTGATTGGTTGTTCTTTATCCACTTAGCCTACATTTCTGCCTTAATTATGTATATCCATCAGTGGCAAAAACTAGTAACTTTGTTTTTTGGTATTTTGGCAGTGAAAAATCTCATAATCTCCCTAAACTAGCAACTCATAGATTCACTTAGAAGGCCTGATTCCATAACCCTCAATTTTAAAAGACATAAACCATTCATCCTTATCTCCTGCAGATATCTTTAAGGGATAAGATAAATCACTTCCTTCATGAGTTTTTCCCAGCTCCCTCCCTCTACCTAAAGTATCATGCATAAAACAGTGCCAGGCTATGTCAGAAGCACATTGCTAGTAGTTTTTCATCCAGCCATACTATGAAATGTAAAACTTCTCTTTTAAGATCGATTGGAGACTTGTCTCAGTGCTAGGGCCAGTGTTCTGAATGTCATATGCGTATATAATATCAGAACATGAATCATTTTCCAGAGTGTAGGAAGTAAGGTGAGCTATGCTTACTGGACTGCTGACATAGCACTATTAACTTATATTGAGCTTATAGTTCACTATGATGCCCAGATCTTTTTTAGAACAGCTTCTTTCTAACCATGCCTCTCTCATTTCAAACTTGAGAATTTTGTTTTCTTTACCCAGATGCAATACTTCATATTTATTTCTATTCAATTTAATCTTATTAGATGCTGTCACTTGTCAAGATGTTATGAGATGATCCTTTGTGTTGGCTATCCCTCCCCACTTGTGCAAATTTGATAAATATGCCATCTATGCCTTTATCCAAGTCATTGATAAAAATATTAATTAGCACAGGACTAAGTAACAGAACCCTGGGGTACTTCACTGGAGAGTGGATTAACAATTGCTTTTTGAGTTCATCCAACCCCTTCTGAAACTGCATGATTTTATTACTGGCTAATCCATAGTTCTTTAACTTCTTCACAAGAATTATATGAGATAAATAACCTATTTTAGAAAAAGAAATTGAACAAGGCATCAATGAGCTCCTTAAGAAAAAAATCCCCAGGACCAGATGGATTCACAAATAACTTCTACCAAACATTTTAAGAATAATTAATCCCCATATTACATAAACTATTTGGAAAAATGGGCAAAGAGTCCTACTTAATTCCTTTTATGACACAAATATGGTGGTGATACCTGAATCAGGAAAAGCAGAAACAGAGAAAGAAAACTATAGACCAATTTCCCTAATAAGTATTGATGCAAAAATTTAAATAAAATACTAGCAAAGAGATTACATCAATATATCACAAAGATCATATGCTATGAATAGGTAAGATTTATACCAGGCATACAGGATTTATTCAATATTAGGAAAAGTATCAGCATAATTGACCATATCAATAATAAAACCAACAGAAATCATATAATAGATTTAGAAAAAGATTCCTATTAAAAACTCTAGAAAGTACAGGAATAAATGGAGCTTTCCTTAAAATAAGTAAGTAGTATTTATCTAAAACCAATAGCAAGTATTATCTGTAATGGGGATAATCTAGAAGCCTTCTTACTAACATCAGGGTGAAGCAAGGATGCCCATTATCACCACTGTTATTCAATATTATACTATAAATGCTAGCTATAGCAATAAGAGAAGAAAAAGAACTAAAAGGAATTAGAATAGTCAATGAGGAAACAAAACTATCACTCTTTGCATATAATATGATGGTATACTTGGAGAATCCTAGAGAATCAACTAAAAAACTAGATAAAATAATTAACAACTTTAGCAAAGTCACAGGATATGAAATAAACCCACATAGATTATCAGTGTTTCTATATGTTACCAACAAAGTCAAGCAGGAAGAGATGAAAGAGAAATTTCATTTAAAATAACTGTAGAGAGCAGCTTGGTGGTGCAGTGGATAGAGCACTGGCCCTGGAGTCAGGGGGACCTGAGTTCAAATCTAGTCTCAGACACATAACACTCAGTAGCTGTGTGACTCTGGGCAGGTCAGTTAACCCCAATTGCCTCACCAAAAATAAATAAATAAATAAATAAAAATAAAAACAAATAACTGTAGGCAATATAAAATGCTTGGGAGACATACACCATTTATTCTTATTTCCTACAGATACCTCTAAGGGATGTCACTTTCTTCATGTCATGAGTTTTTCCCAGCTCCCTCTCTTGACCTAAAGTATCATGCATAAAATGGTACGGATGTGTCAGAAGCATACTGCTAGTGTTTTTCCATCAAGCCTCAATAACTATGGAGAGCTGTTCCAGTGGCTGTTGTTGTGGAGAAGTAAAACATTCCTACGGTTGAAAACAAAAAAATGATGCCAAGAACCAAGAGGCGATTGTTGCAGAACAGCCTGTTCATCAGAAAAAAAAAAAAAACAAACCGACCTTCAGAGCAAGTAGACAACTGGAGCAATTGTCATTGACTCCTCTCTAGTACGGCACAAGCTTCTTGAAGATCAATGAACAGTGAAAAAGTCATTTAGATAAAACAGCTACCTACAATTTCTATGAAAGAAAAACATTTGTCCTGGTTAAGATAATAAATAGTGTACGGAAGGCTGAAAAAAAGTGTTTAATAACTGATTGTTGATTTTGAAAAAGGTAATTTTTACTGATTCAAACTCACCTTTTCATTCAAAGCTATATGCCAAAATAGTTGTCAAAGACTTTCTGGGGAGTCTGTTACATCTGGGCATCATTATAGGCTGTAAAATATTTACCCAGAAATGTTTATGACATTTTTTACTTCTTATGGACCTGACAGTCCTTCCCATTGAAGGAAGTGATGAACTCTAATAAATACATTGATATGCTAAGAAGCAGAATTGTTCTGCGATTACAAAAATTCCAAAATGGATATGGGATATTGCATTACAGCCACCTGTACCAAGCCACCTGTCTGGAACATATAGAAATGTACCCAAGAGATGAAGGTGAACATGCTTCAGTGTCTTGGGAATTTAGTTGATTTTAATGCTGTGGAAAACTCTGCTTAATATCCAATGTGATATAAGTATAGTTTCATGTGATTGCATGATGAAGAACTAAATATATTTCAAAATTTTGGAAATTCAATGCTAAATCATGTACAAGTGATTATAGCAAAAGGAGAACATTAAAGGTTCTTTGTTTTTTTAAAATTCAATCGTCTTTTATTTCTGCTTCTAATTTCCCACCTTTACCCCCTCCCACACCTGTCCATAACCATTACACATTTGAAGTCATGGTTCAAAATAATTTTAAAGGAAATAGTATGAAATTTAGTATAATACTATCATTCAATTATATTTATTTAGTTTTTTAAGTACAAATTAATTGATTTCCATTTATTTAAACCATCCTATGTGTTCATTAGTAAAGAGGCTTACTTAAAATTCTTTTTACCCACCTGCAAAAGGAATTGATGTACCTTAATTAGCTTAAGGATATTTGATTATTTTGCACTTTTCCTTGTCTTTCTGAAATACCATTTATCTGTGTGACTGAATGATTTCAATGATTATTTTATAGGTGAATTATAATGTGTCAGTGCTCACAAAAAGCGACCCAACTCTGGTGTTTTTCTTTCTGTTATGTTTTGCCATTGCCACCATCTCCTTCAGCTTTATGATTAGTGTGTTCTTCACTAAAGGTGAGTTAAAGGAATTTTATCGGGGAATTGGTTAATTTTTCACACATATTCGGCAGGAGTGGGGCTTTTTTAAGCCTTCCTATTGGGCATCACTACCACCCTACAACTTTCAAAAGTTCTCATGGAAAACAGAGATTCTTAGGGATTATTCAGAGTCAATTGTTTATTCTCATGAGTTACTGTTTTAATTTATTTGAGGAGTTAGAGGAAAATAATTTTAAAATCCTTTTGCAGGACCCTTTGAAAATTAATAGCATAGTGCTTTTTGGGTCATATTTCCATGTGGCAACCCTTTTTAGCTTCCTTCCAACTCGTAATGACAGACTGGGTTCCCTGAAAGACTATTACCCAGGTATAATCACTCTGGGTTCTCATTCCCAAAAACATACCTCACAAGCTCCCACAAATGCACCAAGCTTGAATAATCAGGCAGATGACACACACTAAACTCAAAAGCAAAGTCAGTCACTGAAATTCTTTGCAAGAACTGTAGCTGCAAAGCCTGCATCCCACAACTCCCTGAGAAAAAGTAAGCAATAAAATCTGGAACCTATTCTCCTAAAAATACATGGTGTCTCTGGGAATCGAAGACACCCACAGGAAACATATAGCCCAGATACCTCAGTCCTCTGGTATCACAGGGCTCCAGTTTTTTCTCTTCTTGTGTCATAATGCTGCTTGTCCTGGATACCGTATTTCTACTTGTTAAGTCTCTCATATGCTGCTAAATTTCCCTCAACTCATTTATCTCCTCAGTTCTGCTGTCCTGAATCACTGGGCTTGCTCCTTGCTAGGTGTGTTGTCCTCTGCCTACATAATAGCTTCAAGAGATCATATTTGATATGTGTATGTGAGAGGAGGATGAGAAGGAGAAACAATTCTCCTATTCCCCATGAAACGAGTAATTCCTTCTCAAGAACTTGAGTTCTTTTTTTCATAGTGAACTCCCTTGTTCACTGACTAGCTGCCCTTTAATTTGATCAAATTCGTTTAAGAAATTGACATTTCATAAAGGGATAATGTATAAATATTTCTTTATATACTTTGTTCATTCAGTCAATCAACAAACATTTATTAAATCTATGTGCTAGGTACTGTTTAAGATCTTAACACTTTATTTTCTTTTTTAAAATTGCCCTTATATTCTGTAATTCATCAACTGGGCTGAGGGAAAACAAATTCACCAAGGATTTCTTGATCAATTCCCCAAAATTACACTCTCTCACCACTTAAATATTTGCCGTCCCTAACAAATCAGCCATGGTGGTCTTGTCCATATTCCCAATTTTGGATAGTTCTCTAGTAACTTGGAGATACTCAACATTGACCCTTAGAGCTTCTTTTTTCAGTGCATTGTACTGGAGTCTCAGCAAACTCCATGTGAGATAGTTCTTAGCTAAGCCAAAAAATAACAGACTCTTGCATCTTCCAGGCCTATGTTAGCTGATGGGCTTGGGGATTATACTCTCTTGAATACATGGTTATGCAGTTTCAAAGATTGTACATGACCCCCTTGTCTTGTTATTTGCAAAAGTTTGTCTTGATCCAAAACAATTAAAAAGAAAGTCGAGCTTCCCCACTTACAGGAAAAATCCTATCTCAATAGAACTCCCAACAAATATGAAAGATGACTGCAGGTTACCTCCTCACCTTCATTTGAGAAACCAAACTAAACTAGTTCAGAATTTCTTTAGATTCTTGCAGCACATGAGGTACCTGAAATTTCTCTCATGGATCCCTGTAACACAAAAGGAGACTCCAAATGGGGGTGGACTAGCTTAACAAATTTTTAAAAACTCAAAAAAACCCAAAAGTTGTGTGGAAAAGAGATCAAGCAGCAGACAGCAGCTAAGATGGTAAAGTAGGAGAAAGAATACAGTCTACCTCCTCCTAATGATTATTCTACAAAGACCTAGAAAATACAGTACAGTGGGTCTTGATAGGAAAATCCATTTTTTCTAGGCCAACTTGGCATAGAGATACAGAGGTATGCAGACACTGGGAATGGAGTCTAACCATCAGGTCTCTGTGCAGAGTCTTCAAGTGTGGGGACTGAACTGTGCCCTATCACTATGCATTAGGACAGTTTAGCACACAGAGCCTAACGTTGTGTTGAGAGCAGGAATAGATGCCAACTGCAGGCACTATTGCTCATATCCCAGATGTGAGCCACAGATCCAGTGTGGGCTGAGAAGGTGCTATGCACTTATAAATGGTAGAGCAGGTTAAGGAGTGGTAGTGGACTGTGGCTGTACTGCACAAAGAAAATGAAGTAAGCAGCATTTGTATGTGGGAGCAGAGAGTTTCTCAGATCTAACTTCTAGCTCAATCTGTAGTCAGCATCCAAATAACTTGGCAGTGTGGTGGATGAAAGATGAAATGACTGAGGAAACAAAGGTTCAAGCTTCCAGACATGCTGATTTATTAAGCTGTGCATGCCAATTGCCCAAGAAACCAGGACTAGCCACCTTCCTCAGCTGTGGCACTGGACCCCCAATATAGGGGGAGACAGATTTTTATACATTAAAAGCAGTTAAATAAGGCCAATTGATTAAAAGAAAACAATCAAGATACAATATTAGGTAATTTGATTTCTAATTGGAAGAAAGATTAAGTACTTTCCAAGTTGAGAGGGGGAGAATGAACAGGTGCAATTCCCTGAAATCAGAAAAAGAGGAATCCCACTCCCCTCAAGTGTCTGTAAACAACGAAAGGAACGTGGAAACAATAAGTGATTGATTAGATGGGGCTGGTTTTCAGATAAGACATATGGATTGATGCAGATGTATAATTGTGAGAAAACTCCTTGCATCTGGTCAGCATAACCTAGGTCCTTAGTTGAAGGTATCTAAGCTGTAGGTAGATACGGTCCAGCTTCCCAGCCATGGAAGGGCTCTGTTTAGACAGTGCCCTCACAATTCCCACAATTGAATAAAGTGTTCTCACATGAAAGAAATTGAACTAGACCCATAATTGAATAGAAAGGGAACTGAGCTAGCTCTAGAATTGAGTCATAAGATGAAGTCAGTGTGGTTCACTCAATTCCAATCACCATTTGCTACTCCAATCCCCTCAATTCTCCCAACAGGGGAGCTGTTGCTCTGGACCTATAGAGCCTTCCCACTAGCTGATGGCAATTGGGTCTAGTACAGGGGTAGGGAACCTGCAGCCTTGAGGCCACATGCGGCCCTCTTGGTCCTTGGGTGCAGCCTTTTAACTGAGTCCAAGTTTTACAGAACAAATCTGGATTTGTTCTGTAAAGTTTGGACTCAGTCAAAGGGCCACACTTGAGGAAATAGAGGGCCACATATTGCCTTGAGGTCGCAGGTTTCCTTCCCCTAACTAATAGGAATCTACTGGAGTTCTAGCTAGGGGCAAGCTCAGGAGCTTGCAAAATGCAGATGAGAAGGTAGTGGTCTTATCACCCTGGATCAAACTGTTTTGGGTGTACTAAAAGCTCAGAAAGAAATATGATCCATTTTGTTTGGTTATGTTTTTTCAGATGACAATATCCAAAGCTTGTACCAATACAGTCTTTAGGGGGAAAATTACATCTCAACACTTCCCATCAGCAAAAGAGAAAGAAAACAACAAAATTAAAAACTACAACCAAGCACAAAAGTATAAATTCTCAATATCAAAGAAGATAAACAGAATTGCATATAAACATTTTATTAAGCTGATAAAACTAAGAGCTAGTTTTTAAGAGGTTATTGAAATAGGTAAATTATTTTTCATCTGATTTTTTTAAAAGTGAGGAAAACAAAATTGGCACTCTAAAAATGAAAAAGGAAACTACAACAAATGAAAAAAAGAAAAATCATTAGAAAGTATTTTGCCCAATTATATAACAAAACTAATGATTTAAGATAAATTTTATATGTGTGCATATATATGTAGATTAATAGAACAAGAAATAGAGAATTTATTTTAATTTATTTTAATTTTTAGTTCTGAATTCTTTACCTCCCTCTAGCCCTTCCCCAACCCATTGAGAAACTAAGAGATATGATCCCCATTATACATATGAAGTCATGTAAAATATATTACCACATTAGCCATATTGCAAAAAAAAAAAAAGCAAGAAAAATAAAATGAAAAAAGTATGCTTCAGTTTGGATTCAGAGTTCATTAGTTCTCTCTCTGGAGATGGATAGCATTTTCATCATGAGGCCTTTGGAATTGTGGGTCATTATGTTGATTGGAGTAGCTAAGTCTTTCAAAGTTGATTGTTATTACCATAGTAACGTATTTATATAGTCTACTTGAATATACCAGTTATGTGAGATAATAAAATTTTCTACTATTCCTATTCTTTATTCCCTAGTATATTCCTCCTCCCAACTTTTTTTTTCTTTCAAGATCATTAAAACATGACACAACCACTCCCATACTCTCTTCTCTGCCTTAATTGACTCCATGTATGATTCCTAATGACATTGTAGTTTTGAGGGGGCACTTTTATCATCCTCCTGCTCCCATTTGTAATGAAAAGACAATATAAGAATGGCTATAATGTATCTGGGAGTTTTCATTTTGGAGTTTCTTTTAGTAGATGTTTCACTAGATTCTTTATATTTTCACTTTGCTCTCTTTTCTAATATATCAAGGAAGTTTTCTTTCATGAATTCTTGAAATATGATATCCAGGCTCTTTTTTTAAAAAATCATGACTTTCACTTAGTGTAATGATTCTTAAATGATCTCTCTTTGATCTGTTTTCCACATTTTCTTTTTTTTTTTAGTCCTTTGATTTTGTTTTTACTATTTCTTGATGACTCAGGCAATCATTAACATTTTGTCCAGTTCATTCTAATTTTCAAGGAGTCTGTTACTTGAGTAAGGTTTTGTATCTTTTACACTAAGCAGTTAAACTTCTTCTAAGTCTTTCCTATAGAGCTCTCACTTTTTTTTCATTTCTTTCATCTAGTGTTCTCATTTCATTTTAACCTAGCAATACCACTTCTATGTCTGTTCTCCAAATAGATTAAAGAAAGACTAAAAGGAATAGTGTGTGCAAAAATATTTTTAGCAGTGCCACTCTCTTTAATATCACTAATGACTCGGATGAAGACATAACTAGTATGCATCTGAAGTTTGTAGATGGGATAAAACTCAGGGATAGTTGTCAAAACTGGAGAAGAGAATATGAATCCAAAACTATTTTGACAAGCTAATGTTATGGAACAAGATAATATGATGGTAAGGTAAAGATGGATTAGAATAAATATAAAACCCTATGATAGCCTATGCATATTGTTTGTTAGAAATTATTTAACTTCTTCCTTTTGGTTTTTGTAGCTAACCTAGCAGTTGCCACAGGAGGTATTATCTATTTCTTCTCCTATCTTCCATTCTTCTACATCAGTTTTAACATCTTCCATATGACCCATTTTATGAAGCTGGCCTCATGCCTCTTTTCAAATGTTGCCATGGCATTGGGAGTACTGTTCATGATCAAACTGGAAGGAAGAGGTAAGCATGGTTTTTCTCAATTGTTTCTTGACCATTTTGGTACCTAGAGACAGTGGGGATAAAGGTAGTATAAATAATGCTAGCCTTATTTTTTCCCCAAATAGAACTATAAGTGCCAAGGCTTTGTCTTTTTTCAGTCAGTGAAAATAAATTTTCTGCATTCAATATATTTAAATGTAACACATTTTAAAACACATTTGAAATGTAATTAGTTCAATAAATTGTTTTTTGTCTTTAATGCATTTTAATCCATATAAATCCTCCCATTAAATAAGCGTTTACTGAGTGGCTACCATCTCTCCCTGACTTCAAGCAGTTTATAGGTTATTTAGAGATGTAAGACTAACACTTGTGAAACAATTAGGACATATTTAAGAGCTAAACTATGTGGCATATATTATATATTATAAGAACCGCAGGAATTCAGAGATGTTAGAGAGAAATATCAACTGGAATATTTTCTGTCTTTGTTGAGAAGATTGACTTGAATTGGGCCTTAATTTGTAAGATTTGTCTAGGAATAGACAAGTAGAGAGGGCATTTGAAGGTATAGAAGACATGTCTGAAGTCATGGAAGTGGAAAAGAGAATGTTCCTAAAAAGTGAGTAGATTAGGTTAATTTGAGTGCAAGATGCATTCTGGAGATTAATGGGGAAAAGTAGATAAATAGGGTCCTCCTAGATTATGGAGGGCCTTTGAAATTAATCTGAAAAATTTGCACTTGATTCAGGAAGCAATAGTGAACATTGTAGGTTTTTGAGGAAAGGAGTGTCTTGATGTAAGTGATCTCGAAAGGTAATTAATCTAGAGGTGGTACAGAGTCTAGATTAGGGGGAAAGTCAGAGAAATTAGTTTAGAAAATTGTCTTGGAAATCCAGACATGAGGTAATGATTAGCCGGACCAAAATAATGCTATTCGGAATCAAGAGGAATACATTTATTAGAAAGTATTTATTCCCCAAACCCCTCCAAATACCTGTAAAAAATAACTTTAAACAAATTCTAGAGCAGCATAACCCACAAAAAGACAGAGTGAAACAAATTTCTAGCCCAAGACAGCCTAGATGGTTGATTGGAAAGGTCTGTTGTGCCATGCTGGGAAAGGAGCACAGTTCAGCATGGGCCACGCAGGCAAAGACCAGGCCTCAGTGAACCTGGAGCAGGCCGCAGGGGACTGAATCAAGGAGAGCTATGGCAGTTTCCAGACTTCTTAGCTCACAAACACCAAAGACAACTTAGAAGGTCACTAGGAAAGGTCTGTCAGACTGCTGTGAGAGAGGAACTCAATACGGCCCCAGTCCCGGTGCAGCCCTACACAGTGGCTGCTTCTGGAGCACTTGGTCCACAGATGGAGGGGGGATCAAGCAACTGATCATGGAGGGATTGCAGGGATCTCTTTGCTAATGCTGAGGCAGAATTCTCTTGCTTTGCCTGTGGTTGGATCTGAGTCACAATCCTGGGTGAAGGTCCTGGGGCAAGGAGGAGCATTGGCGTGGTGTAGCTTGTGGTGGCAGTGGAGAGGCAATCCCTCTCACAGTTCCATGGCAGAAAAGAGTGCTTGTGGTCACTCATAGACCAGAACACAGGCCAGGAAAGGAGTAAACACCTCACCCTTGATCATACCACCTTGGAAGAACTGAAAATTTATAGATCCCTAAAAGTATCTCTGAAAACAGCTGCACAAAACCCCTGAAACTTAGAACAGTACATTCTCCACACTGGAAACAGACCCTTACCTTAACAAAGAGTTTAATAGTCAAGTAATTGGCTGAGAACATGAGCAAACAGTGCAAAAAAGTCAGACCATAGAATCTTACTTTGGGGACAAAGAAGATCAAAACATACAACCAGAAGAAGACAACAAAGTTAAAGCTCCTACATCCAAAGCCTCCAAGAAAAATATGAATCAGTCCCAGGCCATAGAAGAGCTCAAAAAGGATTTTGAGAAACTAGTAAGAGAAGTAGAGGAAAAACTGAGAGTGATGCAAGAAAATCATGAAAAAGAAGTCAACAGCTTACTAAAGGAGACCCAAAAAAATACTGAAAAAAATGACTCCTTAAAAAATAGCCTAACCCAAATGGCAAAAGAGGTCCAAAAAGCCAGTGAGGAGAAGAATGCTTTAAAAAGCAGAACTGGCCAAATGGAAAAGGAAGTCCAAAAGCTTACTGAAGAAAATATCCTTAAAAATTAGAATGGAGCAAATGGAAGCTAATGACTTTATGAGAAATCAAGAAACTATAAAACAAAACCAAAAGAATGAAAAAATAGAAGACAGTGTGAAACATCTCATTGGAAAAACAACTCACCTGGAAAATAGATCCAGGAGAGATAATTTAAAAATTATTGGACTACCTGAAAGCCATGATCAAAAAAGAGCTTAGACATCGTCTTTCAAGAAATGATCAAGGAAAACTGCCTTGATATTCTAGAACCAGAGGGTAAAATAGAAATTGAAAGAATCCACCAATCACCTCCTGAAAGAGATCCCCAAAGGAAAACTCCTAGGAATATTGTAGCCAAATTCCAAAGTTCCCAGGTCAAGGAGAAAATATTGCAAGCAGCCAGAAAGAAACAATTCAAGTATTGTGAAAACACAATCAGGATAACACAGGATTTAGCAGCTTCTACATTAAGGGACTGGAGGGCTTAAAATATAATGTTCTGGAGGGCAAAGGAGATAAGATTACACCAAGAATCACCCACCCAAGATATGCAGTGGCTTAGGCAATGGAAGCACCTGCCAGGTTGGATGGAGTGCCTGAGATGTGCTATCGCCGCCCCCTGCCACCGGGACCCATCACAGCACCAGCACCCCTGACCCACGGTAACCATGAATGACTGCAAGGCCATAATAAAAAATGTGGACATGTCAGAGGAGATGCAGCAGGACTCCATGCAGTGTGCCACCCAGGCCCTGGAGAAGCATAACATAGAGAAGGACATAACAGCCCATATCAAGAAGGATTTTGACAAGAAGTACAACTCCCCAGCACTGCCTCATGGGGAGAAACTTTGGCAGCTACGTGACACACAAGACAAAGCACTTCATCTACTTCTCCCTGAGCCAAGTTGCCATTCTCCTCTTCAAATCTGGTTAGAGCATGGCCTGTGCCTCCTGTACTGAAAGCCATCCAGATCACAAGGACTGCAGCCTAAATTCCAAATACCAGAGACTGAATTATCTTCAGCATTGCCATGGGAACACCTCCAGCTTTAAGGCTTTATTGTGTTGTTGTACAGGGCATCCTGTGTACTAGTTTGTTGTGGTTATAAATTATAAAACAATTAGCAAAACACCGTAAAAAAAAAAAAAAGAATCACCTACCCAGGAAAACTGAGCATAATCCTTCAGGGGAAAAAATGGAAATTCAATGAAATAGAGGACTTTCAAGCATTCTTGATCCAGACCATAGCTAAATAGAAAATTTGACTTTCAAATACAAGATTCAAGAGAAGCATGAAGAGGTAAACAGGAAAGAGAAATCATAAGGGACTTACTGAAGTTGAACTGTTTACATTCCTACATGGAAAGATGATATTTGTAACTCATGAGATCTTTCTGAGTATTAGGGTAGTTGGAGGGAATATATATAGACAGAGGGCACAGGGTGAGTTGAATAGGAAGGGATGATATCTAAAAAATAAAATTAAGGGATGAGAAAGGATTGTACTGGGAGAAGGAGAAAGGGAGAGGTAGAATGGAGTAAATTATCCCCCATAAAAGAGGGAAGAAAAAGCTTTTACTGTGGAGGGGAAGAGGGGGATGTTGCAAGTTGTTCTGGCATGCAGCTAGGAAATAAGATGTACAGGCAATGGGATATAGAAATCTGTCCTCCCCTACAGGAAAATAGAAGGTAAAAAGGATAAGAAAAGGTGTGGGGGGGGGTGATAGAAGGGAGGGAAGATCAGGGGAAGGGGTATTCAGAATACATGTCATCTTGAGCCTTTTTTCATGTCATAGACCCCTTTGGCAGTCTGGTGGAGCCTATAGAACCCCCTGCTTAGAACAATATTTTAAAATTCATGACATAAAATACATTTGATTACAAAGGAAACAAATTATATACAGTTATCAGAATGTTTTTAAAAGCAAGTTCATGAATCTTAGATTAAGAACCACTGGCTTAGGAAAAGGATAGGTAGAATAATAGTAGATGAAAATTCTATAGAGAAAGTTAGTCAAAGAAGGATGAGAAGCTCACAAGAATGAAATTCTGAAGACACTAAGAAAAATAATTTTGATGAAAAAGGGAAAGTTGTCTGAAGAAACTGATGGATAGTCAACATGGAATTAGACTGAAACACAATGTAAACTGCTTTTTCCAAAGTTACCAATTATCTTTTCATTGCCAGATTTGATGTTCTTTTCTAGGTCTTTATCTTTCTTGACCTCCTCTATAGCATTTGATACTGTTCAACCTTCTCATGGACACTGTCTCTTCTCAGGGTTTTTGTGACACTGTTCTCTCCTGTTTCTTTTCCGGGAGTCAGGAAGACCTGAGTTCAAATTTGACTTCAGACAGTTACTAGCTGTGTGACTCTGGGCAAGTCACTTAGCCTGTGTTTGCCCCAGTTTCCACATCTGTAAGATAAGGATAATAATATTACCCCTAGGGTTGTTGTGAAGATCAAATGAGATAATAATTTTAAAGAACTTATCACAGTGCCTAGAACATAATAAGTGCTATATAAATATTAGCTATTTATTTTCATCATCATAATTTTCTCTCTCTCTGACTTGTCTTTCTTATTCTCCTTTGCTGAGTCTTCATCCATATTTTACCTCATAACAGTGGATATATCTATGACTCTAGGTTGAGCCCTTTTCTCTTTTCTCTCCGTACTTTAATTTGGTAGCTTTATTAGCTTCCATGTATTTAATTGTTTCTATGTAGATCACCTCTATGAAAAGTCTAAAGGAGAAGAAAAAATAGTAATGAGAAAAAAATATGGTGTACAATAAAGAAAAATTAACCATGAATTATATATGTAAACTATTAAAAGCAAAATGGAAACTGGACAACAGGAATCACATGAATCACAGAAATCTTACAAATTTAATAATTTCATTTAAAGGATAAACAAGTATAAATCAGTTGCTAACCACAAGAAGACCAAAAGAACAAACATTTGGCTTATTTGCCAAATGGAGAAAGATGGCTGCCAAAGGCAATACCAGATTAAAATATAAATTTGTATGTAAGATTTTACAAGGAATGATAATGACTGAATATGTGCAATATTGTCTCATAAAGCAAAGAGAGTTAGTTAACCTTCCTAGAAGATAACTGTAATCACTTAAATTAGTTTGACCTAAACAAGAGAGAGAGAAGATCAACAGATGTAAAATGAATAATTTTGATTACAAGAAATGTTATCTGATTTTAACTGAACCCTTACTATTATGTGACCATGTACATATTTTTCA
Source organism: Vombatus ursinus (assembly GCF_900497805.2). Taxonomy (NCBI): domain Eukaryota; kingdom Metazoa; phylum Chordata; class Mammalia; order Diprotodontia; family Vombatidae; genus Vombatus; species Vombatus ursinus. The sequence continues at coordinate 33,007,876 of NW_020954548.1, read as the reverse complement.
CTGATTAGCTTTCCATCACACTTTCCACAGTGGTCATTCCAAACTGTCTTCTCTCTCCTAAAATCTCTTAGCTCACTTTTCCCCCTCCCTCAGTCAAGGATCTTACCTCCTACTGAACTGAGAAAACAGAAACCATCCATCCATCACTCTTCTCTACCTCAGAATTACTTTTCACCACCTCCATTATTTTTTCTTTTGTTTCTGTATCTAAAGAAGTGACCTCTTTCCATGTCAAGATCAACTTGTTCAACTCATGCTCTTAGACTATGTCTTCTTTGAGGATGTAATTCCTCAATCATTCCCTGTTTCTTAGCTTCACTGTTTATTCATTGGTTCCTTCCCTATTGCCTACACACCTTACCTGGTCTCCTTTGGCCTTAAATAAAGTTCAATTGACCCTGCCTTTTCCTTAAGCTATCATTCTATTTCCTCTCTCTCATAACCAGGCTCCAAGTAACAGATATGTACACTTCGTGTTGCCGTTTTTTCCCTTCTCACTCACTTCTCAAACCTTTGCAATCTACCTTCTGCCCTAATCAATCAATTGAACCTGTTCTAGAGTCAACAATATGTTGTTTTAAAATTTGAATGAGTTTTTGTTGACGTCTTTTTAACTTCACCATAATTTCCCCACTATTTCTTTATCTCCCCCTCCCAACAAGTCATCTCACATAACACATAGTATTTTTAAAACAAAGAAGAAAAAGTGGAAAGTAATCAATAAAACTGACCAATACATACAAAAAGAAGTCTGAAAATGTGTGCAATGTACATCACTTGTGAATCTCCCACTCTGCAAAGGGATGAGTTCGAAGGTTCTCTCATATGTCTTCTTTCAAACCTTATGTCTTCTTTATATTTTGTAACATTTAGTTTTGAGTTTTTGTAGTTCTTTAAGTAGTTGTAGTCATAAACTGTTTTCTTGACTCTGCTTACTTCACTCTGCATCACTTCATATAGATCTTTTCATGCTTCTCTGTATTTATCATGTTTATCATTTTTACAGCACAGTAATATTCCATTAAATTCACAAATATTTTGTTTATCCATTTCTCAATCAGTGGCCATCTCCTTTGTTTCCAGTTCTTGGCCATTATAAAAAATGCTGCTATGAATATTTTGGGGTATATGGGGACTTTCTTTTTTTCCATGACTTCCTTACATGTAAGCCCAATAATGGGCTTTCACAATCAAAGGGTGTGGACATTTTAGTCACTTCATTTGCATAATTTCAGCTTGCTTTCCAGAATGATGGTACTGATTCACAGTTTCACCAACAGTGCAATGGTGTGCCTATCTTCTCATCACCCCACCAACATTGACTGTTCCACCTTTTATCATCTTTGCCAATTTGCAGGGTGTGAGGTGAAATCTCAGGGTTTTTTTTTTTGTTTTGATGTGAATTTATCTTGTTATTATTATTAGTGAATTAAAACGTTCTTTCATGATTATGACTAATTTGCACTTCTTCTTTTGAGAACTGTGTATTCATGTCCTATAACCACCTGTCTTTTGAGGAATGGCTGCAATGATTTCTAAAGTGACAAATCCAATGGTCTTTTCCCAATTCTTATTCTACTTGACCTTTCTGCATCTTGAAACTTTTGATCATCTCACCTTCTGAGATGCTTTCTCCTCCCTTTGCTTCTTTGGCTGATTTCTCTGGTATATCTCCTACGTATCTCACCATTCTTTCTCATTATCTTTCTCCAGTTCCTGTTGTATGAACATCTCTAGAGCCTGTCCTAGGCCTTCTTTTTCTCTCCCCGCTCTTGATAAGCTTATCAGCTCTCATAGGTTTGATTACCAGATTATTATCTCTAAGCGTGGGACTCAGATCCTTATATCCACCCATAATCTTTCCCCTGCCCTGAATTTTGTTGCTGTATCGCCAACTATCTACTGGACATATTTACTTTGTTGTCATAGGCATCTCAAGATCAACATGTCCAAAATCAAAATAATTATATTTCCCAGAAACACATACCTCCTACAAACCCCTTATTTCTGTCAAGGGTACCACCAACCTTCCACTTATTTGCATTCAGCCATCATCTTTCAGTTTTCCTTCCTCTTTATCCCCTATATCTAATCAGTTCTTAGTCTTGTCAATTATACCTCCAGAAAAATCTCTTACATCTGTCCACTATATACATATAGACTCTGCCGTGGTCCAGGATCTTGTCACCTTTCACCTGGTCTACTGCAATGGTTTTCTAATTGGTCTCACTGTTTCCAGGTACTTCCTTCTGAAATCCACCCTCCTAACAACTGTCACATTGATATTCTTAAAACATAGGTCTGACCATGTCACTCCCTTATTCAAAAATCTCCATTGGCTCTGTTTCTTCTAGGAGAATTAATAGGATAAAATGCAAAATCCATAGCCTTACATTTAAATCCCTTCCCTATCTGACTTCCATTTTTCCCGTCTTACTTCATTTTATTCCTCTTCATGCCCTCCTCATTTTAGACCGACTGGCTTGCCGTTCCTCCTGTGTGACATCCCACCTTCTTTCTCAGTGCCTTGCCTGTGCACAGGTGGTGCCCTCCCTCTTCATCTCCACTTTGTGAATAAGAAATGTCAGACATGCAGGCCAGGAAGAGTGGGGAACCATGTTAAGATGCATTTGGGAAATATTTAACAAATAAATTGAAATACAATAAAACATGGATAATATTAATATGTGGTTTTCTAAGTCAAATGCAACCCTCAGGGATCCTTGTGTATGGTTTAGTGGCCCCCGTTTCTATTTGAATTTGTCATTATTGGTGTAGATTGTCCTCCTTCAGTACATTGCTAAGGCACTGTCTTCTGGGTGCAGCCTTTGCTGATCCCCTTAGTGCTCTCTCACTCTTGAAATTGTTTTGTGTTTACTTTTGTTTATCTGTGTACATATCGTATTTCCCAGTAGAATCTTAACTCCTTGATAGCAGATACTGCTTTGTTTTTGTCTGTATCACCAATATTTTATACACAGAAAGAAATTAATGTTTGTTCATTTGAAATGAGGAAACATTAATTCAGGGTTAAAGGCATATTATCAACAAAAATGGTAAGGATAATAACAAAGGAATTCCCTCCATAAATAAAGTACACTCTTCCAAAGATTCCCAATCCACTAGTAGGGAGAAGTAGTCAGATAATATGCTTAGGAAAAAGCCATAGCAAAGAAGACATTTGGAAGCAGGAAGAAACGTAACGTGGTAAGGTCAAGATCTTGAGGCCACTTCCCTGTTGAAACTATTCTCTCCCTCTAAAGTGGTTGCTAGCTGCTTCCTTGAAGTGGTGTTGGTCTAGTAATGCTAATTCTGTTGTGTTGCCATCTGTCGGTTTCCTCCTGAATTTTAGCTGTTGTTAAGTGTTCTGCCCTGCAGGGGGGTGGTCAAAGCTCTTTTGTTGGATCTTGATTGTACGAGGTTGTTTGTAAGTTAGACCCACAGCTGTAACCAGTCAGGCCTGGAGTTTCATTTTAGCAAAACTAGAAAAGTGGAGTAGATCCAAAAAACTTTGTGCTGTGATCCTGTAATTACATTGAAATTACCACTCTGTCTATATTGGTATTAAGTCAGAGTAAAAAGGAATATGAATGAGTTTTCATAGCTGAGCTGTTTTTAGGTGATTGAGGTTTTCAGGAGAGGTTTCTCAAGAATTAGTTAGCAGGATACATAAGATCCAAAGTCTTCCTCAGCAATATAATGGGGAGTGGGTGGAGAGTTTTTGTTTCTTGCTGCACAGCCTGGAAAGCAACCAGGGGAAGAGCAAGAAACATTTGAGTTTGTAGTGCTGGGCATCAGCAGGAGGTCCTTATTATTTGGGTTTTGGAAGTATTAGACTTACCATAGACTGTTTCGGGGGTAATTAACCTAATCATTTGACTTAGAACTAAAAGTAAAGCTCAAGAAAACAAAAAGAACCAAGATGAAGATAGGAGAACAATATTGGCTGGGACGTTTAAAATTATAGGGACCTCAGAAACTGTGTTTATCAGTCCAACTCCTTTATTTTACAAAATAGAAAACTGATACTTAGAGCAGCACTTTTTGATGTAGGAAAAACTGGAAACAAAGTGGATGCCCTTCATTTGGGGAATGACTAAATAAATTATGTTGTATGAATACAATGGAAAACTATTACCATGAGAAAGAAAAAAAAAGGGAAGACATAAAACAAATCAGAGTGAAATGAGAACAGTTTATACCATAACTACATTAATGTAAAGGCAAAAAACTATTGAAAGACTTAAGAACTCTGATCAATACAGTGATACAGTCAAGATTTCAAAATATTAATGATAAAGCCCTCAGCACTATTCTGTTCAGGGTTTTTTTTAAGTGTCAGCAGCAAGATCATGAATGAGAGGCCCAGAATAAGACAGAATATGTCCTGAAAGTAGTAGTGCAGTTTTAAGCTATTAAAACTTGACAACTTAAAGTTATTAAAAGTTAAAACTGAGAGACTTCCAGTTCACATGAGTAACAAGATGACAGACTAGACATTTTCTCTAATCCCCACAACCTCTCAAATCTTTCTGAAACAGAAATTATGCTGTAAAGATAAAGCAGCTTCAGCTATTTCCATGGTCTAGGACACTCAGAAGCTAAAAGAAGGTTGAAAAAAACCAAACCCAGGAAGTGATGTTCACAGACACAAATTTACTTAGCACCATACCTGTAGGAACAAAAGTGTGCTGCAACACAGAAGCACCTGAAAGAAATGATTTTTTTTCTATTATGTTAATAGCTATCACATTAGGATTGAGGTTTTTCCTATTTCCTCTTTCAGTGACCAGCCCTTGCAGGTCAACCAGTCAGTCTCTCAAGGACATTGCTAATAGATGAGATTGCTCAAATTCTCTGGCTACATGCTCTGCAATCTTGGGTGGGATCCCACCCAACTAGAAGACCTTATAAACAGAATCTAATCTAGGTGAATTCTTGCCCTTAGGAAGTAAGTCTATGTCCTTGCAGCACTGCAGGGTGCCCCTCCCCTCATTGTGGTTTAGGCTAACTCAGCTTATGAAGGAGAAAACCAACCAGTGTGATCTGGGTAGAGGTAGATTCCTTTGTCCAGATTGCTAGAGGTGGCTGAGTCACGTTCAAGTCACATTCTCAGCAAGAGGGGTTAAAGACTTTTCATTTGTCTCACACCAGTGCTGTAAAGCTCTGAATTGCCAGTGCCAGGCTAGAGGAACAGAGGGAATGGGACAGGTCACTAGCACAGGATACTGAGCATGTGGGAAGACTGTGAAGCACTCCACCAAGCCTGAGGAAAAGAGCACAGCACCCAGCTGAGACCAGCTCTGCCCACCCAAAAAGTCATTTGGGGAAGAGACCAAGGCTTTTGAATTGAGTCCCTGTGAGATCTAGCTTCCAGTGAAACTACCATCAGAAGGGAGGGAGCCAGGAAGGAGTGGTTAGGAAAATGGGGGGGGGGAGATTGAAAGTACTGAAGACTTCAGGAAGAACAAATCTCAAAAGACCTTGAACATAAGAAGACAAATCAATAAGAAAAACAATAACAACAGAAGCAACTAGGACCTCCAGATCAAGTAAATGAGTTCAACAGCACAATAAAGGAAAATGATCTAACACTTGATGAAACAGAGGACCCTTTGGAATTTGAGGGAAACAGCACCTACAATGTGCTGTTCCTGAGTGGTTTAAAGGAAAAATGAGAATTATGACAGCAGAACATATGTCCTGCATAGCAAAAATGATAAGCAGAATAGAAAAACTTCAATCTGTAATGGCAAGCCTTACCAAGGAAAAAGAGAAGAGAGAACAAAAGATTGGGAATGCACGTGTTATAAAACCCCCAGACTCAATTCAGAATTCAGCCCAAGACTGGGCTTAGTGAATTCCCCAAAACAATAGTTAGCTGGGTAATAATGAAATCACAGTTGTGGAGTAAGAGAAAAGATACCTTTATTGTCAATTCTTGCGAGAATTGGGTGTGTATGTTCCCTCCAAGGAACCAGATACCTGTATAGGAGCAGAGCAAGCGGTTATATAACACCCAACTTGTCCAACCATTCCTGCATGTCCCATGTAACATTTGTGTTTGCAATGCAATATCTATTGTTTCTACAGAGTCTGTGAAAACCAATCTCCCCCTCATCTTGTTTACATATTTGTATAAACCAGTAAACCAATAAACCAATAAACCAATCTCCTCCTGTCCTGTTTTCTTATCAATTCTGTGGGAACCAAATTGTTAGCATTTCTCACAATTCCCCCATTTTCTTTTAATAAGGATTTGGTTCCCACACCTTCCCAATTTCCTTATCCTCTAATCTCCTTAACATGATTTTGCATTCTCCATCACTGGGGAAAGTCTCATTGGTACTTTCAATCATCATTCTTATATTGCCAGAGCCTGCCATCTGAACTCCCACCATAGGTCGTACTGGGATAATCTTTAGTGAGGGATGTCTCTATCAATCATTGTACATTCCCCTAGTGCATGGAGCTATACAACATCCTACTGCAGTTAATACTCCTGAATGGATACAGCCATTCCTTTCCATTTGCCAAACCAGGATTCTAGCCACCCCTTTAATCAATTGTCTATCCCAGAGTTCTCTGCTAACTTCTCAGCTAAAGTGATTAAACCTTGCATTGCCTTAATGAGGGTTCTATCTGGGGCTGTGCTGCTGAGCAACATTTCATCAAGGAATTTTGGGGACTTAAAACAATATGGGAGAAGGAAGGGAGAAATTGACCTATGTATTGACAAATTAAAAAGGGGGCAGTCCCCTTATTAAGTACAGATACAGACACCCAAAAGTAACGATAAATTGTCCATTTAAAGCTTCAGAAATTTGTTCTCATACGACTGCCCTAATCCCTGGACATCATCTGGTGAAGTCTTCTGGTCTAAGTGCTGTTCAAACAGTATCCAGTAGACTCTCTTCTTGTAGAGATTCTCCTTCTTGTGTCCACTCTCGTACAAAATTGATCTCAACACAATTTTTAAATTACCTTGCCAATAACCAGGGCAAGTAATGAAAATTAACTCAACCCCCATGTCTCCACCATTACAAGATCAAAATTGGAATCTTGGCCAATTGTCTTGTTTTAAAAAACTCAAATTAGAAAAATTAGAACCTAGCTTTACACTCTGCATTACTTCTAGCTTTATACCTTGCATTAGTTCATTATTTGTTCCTATTCATATTCCCCCATCAGGAAGATGAGATTCCACTATGAAATTAATAACAGACTCCAATACATAGTAGTTAATTTAAAACGAGTATGTATCAAATACTAAAACGATCCCAACTTCTAGTCATGTACAAATAAATAATCCTTAATTAAAATGGATGCTTCTTTCAAGGCATTTACCAGATAAGTCACAAGTTATTCTTTTAACATTAATTAATTGTAACAAGCTGAGACATCTTTAGTATTAGCTAAGTATTAACTAAGTAACAGAAAAATATCCTGGTTCCACAATCTCCTGAGCTAATTATCCTCATAATGGTGGAGTATGGACTTAAGCCAAGACCTTTGCCCCTTTCCCCAAAAAGAATCTGGCTCCCATTTGTCTGTGGGCCCCAGAAAAACCCTTAGGCTTTGCTCAACTGTCCTATATGGCTTATCTCCAACAAATTTACCCCCCTGGCTGAAGGAAGACCTGGGCTGAACTCCCTTCAGGCAGGGCCCTCGTGTTGTGACCTTGGAGTCCCAGTACCACCAAACCTCCAGACCACATTATAAGCATTATGAGAACTTAAAGGACCCTGACGTATACAGGAATATACTAGTTAACACATGTCAAGACTGAATACTTAATTCTGAAATTCTAGGTCAAATAACTCAATCTTACACTTGCCTCTTATTATGATAACCTCAGATGTTTCTGCATCAATCTATTGTTTAATAGATTCAATATTTATACTTACAAAACTTAGGATTATAAGAATTTGCCGTGAAAGAATAAGGACATAACTAAAGTAGGGGAATAATGCTTCCCTAGATTCATGTCCATTCCAGGCAGAAGTTATATAGTAAGCAACTGCATTGAGCCGGGCTTAAAGTCTGCCAGGTGTCATAGTGGGGAAATTGAATCAGGAGAATCCTACCTCAGCCATGCAGAAAAGTCATTCTCCCAACCTTCCCATGAGAACACCGTCTTGCAGCTCATAGATGCAGCTCACAAACCTCTTTGCAGGTTGCTGATGTCATGGGTCAGTAGCTCAATCAGTTCCTAGTTAACCATACCTGGAGTTAGAATAATAGTTCTTTAACAGTCCTCAAGGTCTTGGATAGCAAATTCCCCTCATCAGGACTATAGTTTCACATTAATTAGGGAACATCTCCAAAATGAGCTCTAAGTAGTTTGTGTAACTTCCTATACATGCTCTTGTTCCTAATAACATCCTGAGTAAAATCAAAATTCCATTAAGATCATAAGTTGCTACTCTAAATAGATTTGCCTCTCTGTTTCTCAAGCTTATTTATCCCTCTCTAACCATTCTTAATCTGAAAGAATGAAATACTTTCAGGACTCAAATCTTATACATATGATAAGTTCAAATAGTAATTTTAACTCTTGCTAGGCCATGGAATGAATTCAGATCAAAATAGCAAGATCTTTCCTTCTTACAACTTATTACATCTGTGTTTTCAATGCAATATCTATTGTTTCTATAGGGTCTGTGAAAACCAATCTCCCCCTCATCTTGTTTACATATTTGTGTAAACCAATAAACCAATAAACCAATCTGACACCTGCAATAATTAGCATTGTTTTGAGAAGGACGCACAATGAAAAAGGGAAATCTATGGGATAAGTCCTATAAGTCAGTGACAGAGAGAGCCTAGAGGTGAGAACCTAGAATGGATATCTTGGAAGTGTTGATTTTATCAAGAATACAGAGAAAAGGAAGAGATCAGATGATTATAGAGATCATGAATCAGAGAATGCAGTATGGAGTAAACAGAGAAAGAAGATGGATAATGAAGACACTGAGAAAAATCATTTTTGGAAAAGGGAACAAAAAAAGAAATTTTAAAAAGTGATGAACAGAAGTAGTGGAAGGTCAGGAAAGGAAGGGGGAATCTACTTGACTGAGAGGGAAAAAAGAGGGTAAAGAAACATAAAACCACTGTCAACTAAATTTGTTCTTAGAAAGACAAAATTAGTCTGAATATGAGTGTTTATTTCTCTCAAAGCTTATGAAACATGCATATAGGGATATGCATGGGAGCTCGTCATGAGACAATCAACCCAAAAATGGGCAAGGGGGGTTTTATATGTTCAGAGTAGTTCCCTCTCACCCCTCCGCCCTTTCCTGGCTCAGGATGCCTATGTCAGCCAAAATTATGGTCTCCAAATGTTTAACTGCGATATAAGAAAGGAATTTCTTAAGTGAATAGCTTGTAAATACAGTAAGATAGGAGAATGTCAAAGTGTCAATTCACATTCTAGATCCAGGATATCTATGTTTCTTTTACCATTGACATGACATGATATAACATATCCATGAAAACACTAAGATAAGAAAAGTCCCACTATTTAAGGTGGTGTCTGGATCAAGGCACCTTAGTGGTCATAAACAGAAGAATGCTCTTGATCAGCTTCAGCTGATACAGGAAGGGGAATTCTGAGTTCATTCAGAGAGCAACGCAATGCAAAGCATTATGGTAGATTAAGCCCAGAGCAGGCCAAAATGTCTCTCCTGGTTGGCCAATCCAGGTTTTAGGCCTTTCTCAGGTGTTGGGGTTCAATTTTGGAGAGGGGTCTACACCACATAAAACTAGAAGAGAGGAAATAATAAATAAGACCTTAAAGAGAAAGGGGTAACAAATGAGAAGAAGGGATCAGCGTAAGGGGAAGAGAAACAGTGAGAAGAGAGCCACCTTAGAAATTAACAGAAGGAGCATAATATTGTGTTTACAGTGGAATAGGGGAGGAAAACCATATCTTAAAAAAACCAATTTTAAAGACGGATAGAGCAAAATATAAATGTAACTCATAACTTATACCTCTTGTAACTTTAAATGTGAATGAATTAAATAATATAATAAAATTAAAAAGTGTGACAGATTGGATTAGAAAACAAAACCCTACAATCTGTTGCTTACAAGAAACATATTTAAAAGACAAAGACCTAACCCAAAATACCAGGAAAGGCCTCAACTAGAAGGTGTTACTGAAGCTGAGTATTGAAGAAAAGATTTGAAAGTGGGGAGGGAGAATATTGTGGGTCAAGCCTAAATTATGTTACCTCCAGTAGGTTTAAATTGCAATAAGCATTTGTGGACTGTAAAATCCAATTAAAAACCACTTTACTACTTAAGAATTAAAAGAATACACTTTTAAAAGGATACAGAATTAAGATAAAATACTATTCAGCTTCTCTGCATAGTCATCACTTGGGGAAGGCATTCCCTGGAAGTAAAGTTTTGATGACATTTCCCCTGAGGCTAAGCCTCTTTATATATAATACAAGAGACTGAAAACACTGCATCTTCTTAAGGGTCTACCTTCATTTGTCTGGTGGTAGAGATGCCAAGAAAGAAAAAGGGAAGTGAGGAGTTGGGGATAATAAAGAAATTAGAGAGAAGATGCATTGATCACAGCCTTTTGGAGATACAAAAACAATCCTGCATAATGCATATATAGATAATGCATAATGAGTAAGGTAACCCAATCACTCTCACCAACAACCCCCAGCCCTCCCCACCTTTCCAAATAAAACCAGCTACTCTCACGTTTTACCCCTTGGTGGCAAGATTCCCCCTCCAACATTCCAGGGGTGTGCCATCACTAAAATAGTCTTAATAGCAACCCTTACAAGTAGAGGAATTCAACACAAATAATAAAAACCATAAAACAATATAAAAGCATCTTTAAATAGTGGATGAAGGATGTCAGAGACAATTCACAAAGATCTTCTTGAAACAAAACAAGTCTTGGTGGCCAACTACAACAATGGGAATATCTCACTTGTATTCACAGGTCTGGATCATCCATATTAAAACAGCTAAGAGGGTCATATGCCTTTTGATTTAATCTATCCCAGGGCTCAAATTGATCGAAGTAGCAACTTAGTCCCGTTGACCTGAAAGTTGGTTAAAGAGACAACAAGCTAGGTGATAAGGAAATCCATATTGTTTATTCCCTTAAGTTAGTGACATGTACATGGAGCCAGAGCTTTAACTCTGACTGAATCAAGCAATTTTAGGAGGACATTTAAACCCTGACTCAGGATGTCTGTGTTACTCAGTTTTATGGTTTCCATATATGTTTAATCAGAGCATGAGAAAGGAATTTCTTAATTGAATAAGTTGTAAGTACAGTAAGATAGGCAAATTTCAGATCCAGGACGTCTGTGTTTCCTTTACCACCATAAAATACCAAGATAAGAAAAGTTCCATTATTCAAGGTAGTGTCTGGGTTAAAGGTGCCTTAGTGGTCATAAACAGAGGAATGCTCTTGATCAGCTTTAGCTGTTGACACAGGAAGGGGCACTCAGTTCACTCAGGAAGAAAAGATTAATTCAAGTTTTTGGCCCTTCTTGGGGCTCAATTGATTTTAAATGATTATCACCCCTTGCAGTTAATAACAGTGTCAGTTTATCCGCCATTCATTGTTTCCTGGCTCACGAGCCAAAACTCCCGCCTTCCTAGGAATCCCATAGAGAAATGTTACCAGATTTTGACCCATTAAGAGACTTCTACTGGGGGCCTGTCCTTTCTTCTATGGTGGTTAGATGAAGACTCCACCTTTACCCAGTTACTCAAAATTCACCATTAATTTAGCAAAAGGATTGCCTTTTATCCAAGTGAATTCCCACTCACCATATTTATATAAAGATAGCTTCTTACTTATAGCATTAAAAGTAAAAAATTCTTCTAATAATTCCTCCCCTTAGAGAGGATTCTGGGAAGATGGCAGAGTAGGTCAGAAAATTCCAAGCTCACTAGATTTCCCTTACAAACGAGATAAAATAGTGCCTCAGGGCCAACAGAGTGGGGGGTGGAGTTGGGGGGTGTAAAAATAAGAGTTGGGGAAGATCAGTGGTCCTCCTGGGACAACTGGAGAATATCTGAAGAAAAATCCCAAGACCTAGGTTTGGTCCCTGTGAAATATAAACACCTCCAGGCTAGTTCCTATGAAAGGGCAAGAGGAGAGCCCTGGGACTATCTAAGTTGGGAGATAGCCTGGCTCCAGCCACCGAAATTTTCACCACCCAGACTGGGGAGTCCTGTGTCTGAGCCAGGGAAGATTGAGAGAACCTCTGCTGATAAGGGAGGCTAGACCCAGCTATGCAGCTGAGACATGACCTTGGGCAAGAAGGAACCAGCACACACCCTGTGAGTGCAAAAGTAGTGGGGCAGGGACACCTTTGGCTGTGGGCACCAATAGGAGGGCAGAGTTCTTGGTATCAGTTTCAGGCCAACGGGGGAGAACTGAAGAAGGATATGAGGCCAGAGGCACCATCCCCCATGCCTCAGGACTAGAGGTGATTAAAATAATAATTTTTTTTTTAAATGAGGAGGCAAAGGAGAAGAATTCAGCCATAGAAAGTTAACTATGGGAATAGAGAAGAAAAACTTGAACCTATGAAGGAAGACATTATCTACCCTCAGAGAAACAGAACAAGTAATTGGGTAGTTCAAAAGAAAGATTGGGGTAGATCTGAGTGTGATGTGATTCTAAAAAGTAAAACTGTTTCGGAAAAGGCAAAAAGAGTGATTATTTTACATAAATGAGGTGTGAGAGGAAGAACTGACCCAAAGGAATTAGGTGGGGAATGAGGGTGGGCAGTTGTGGAACTCTCCTCTCATCAGGAATGGGGTTAAAGAGGGAATATATATAGAAGGGGATAAGGAGGGGGGAGAGGATAAGAGAGGAGTTTTTAGAGGGAGCCCTATTCACATCAGATCTGGATTAAAGAGAGAACAATATATGCATTTAAAAGGGAATAAAAGTCTTTTAAATTTATAAAGAAATAAGGATGAGGGAATGGGAGAAGGGGGTATATAGAAGGGAGTCTAGATTAATGGGAATGAGATAAAGAGGGAATAACATACATGTTTGGAAGGCTATAAAAGTCTTCTAAATTCAAATAGAACAAGAGATGAGGGCAAAGTGGATGGGGGAGAGGATAAGGGAAGGATCCTCCAAGGATGTAGATTGAGTTACCCACAAGGGGGTAGGTTAAGTAATAGGAGGGCAAAGTAGTGGGTAGAAGTATAGTAGAGGAATCAGGAGGGATAGAAAATAAGAGATATGCACAAACAAAACAAAGATGAAGAGTAGAATTTATTAGGAAAAAAAGCAGGGGTACTATTCATGATCTCAGATGAAATTAAAGCTAAAATAGATTTAATCAAAAGAGAAAAATAGGGAAATTACACTGTATATCAGCCATATTAATCAACATTGTTTTCGACCATTTAAAATAACCAGATGGTATAAGGTTGGAATATTGCTGTGGTATAGGAAATGGTGAGTTGGTGGGCTTAGAAAAATATGGAAAGACTTGAAGGAAGATGTTATCCACTCTCAGAGAAACAGAGGACAAACAAGTATAGTATGGTTTTATGTAGATGTATATGAATGTATATGTCTATGTGAGTATGATTATAGATATCTAAGTATATGTATGTGTATCTAAGTGTATATATGTATGTATGTGTAGATGTATATATAAATATGTATGTGTATATGTATATATGTATGTGTAGATGTATGTATGTATATTCACACACACACACACATCCATGATTAATTGTAGCCTTCTTGGGAAGGTGGAAAAAAGGACAAAGTAAAAAGTATGCCGCAGAGAACAAAAGAAAACTTACAAGGAAGCAAAGAAAAGATGGACTACTCTGAACATAATATGTAGCTTTTATTATATAGGCTTTCTTGAAATGGAAATTTATTGCTATATATTTTTAATTCTCTCTTATGTTGTACTGTACACATGGCAATGCTTTTTTTTTCTTTTTTTATTTTGTATCTAAGTTTCGGTATTTAAGTTTATAATGCTTCTTTTTATTTTCTTGTTGTGTATTTAAATTTTAGTATTCAAGTTTAAAATAAATTAATAAAAAAGAATTAAAAATAATAATAATTCTTCCCCTTAATCTCCCAAACCCTTTTTGGAAGGAGCTATCTGGACTATCCCAGAGGAAAAGAAACCTGCCGATTAAGGGGGATATGAACCACTTCCCTAGGTTGTTTTTTTACTAAATTTGATTTTTTTCAATAAGCAAAAATCTATCTTTTCTTCCTCCCCACCCCCAACCTGAAAAAGAAAGAACAAATCCTTGTTACAAACGTGTAGTTAAGCGCGAAACAAATTTCCACATTGACCATATATTTTAAAAAATATGTTTATTCTGTAGTCTTTCATCTCTATCAGGAGGTGGGTAGTATGTTTCATCATTAGTCTTCTGGAATCATCATTGGTCATTATGCTTATCAGAGTTCCTGAGTCCTTCAAAGTTGTTTGTCTTTACAATATTGTTTTCATTGTATAAATTGTTCTCCTGGTTCTGTTTATTTCACTTTGTTTCAGTTAATACATGTTTTCCCATCTTTCTTTGACACTATATCATATCTTACAGCACAGTAGTATTTCATCACATTTATACAACATAATTTGTTCATCCATTCTCCAGTTGATAAACTCTTCAGTTTCCAATTCTTTATCCCTGCAAAATAAACTATGTCTTTTGTACGTTTTTTTAGCATTTGTTTTGCTTAGGAATGATACCTTCCTTAATCTGCCCTTTTTCTAATTCTCCCTTCTTCCTTTTTCCTATTTCCTGTTGACTGAAATATATGTTTGAACCCTAGTCTGTGTGTGTATTCTTCTCTCCTTCACCACTTCAGATGAGAGTGAAGATTAAGTGTTCACTGCTCCCCTAACCCTTTCTTCATTGTTTGTATAGACTTCTACTATAATGCATTGATTTATGGAGATAATTTCCCTTAACATTCCTCTCCCTTTCTACTCACTTCCTTGGGATATTTCTCTTCTCCTCCATTTCTTCTTCATTTAAGATAATCAAGCCGTAATAAAACCAAACTAAGGCCTTATCTATAATTAGACTGCCTTTATGACCCTTGATACTGATAGGGTTCAGGAGGAACACATGTATTATTTCCTTATATTAGAATGCCAGCAGTTTGTCCTTGTTTGGTTCCTTTTGATTGATTGTTCATATTTACTTTTTTATGTTTCTCTTGACTCCTTTGTTTGAACTTCAAAATTTCTTTGTAGCTGTGGTCTTTTCATTAGACATGTGTAGAAATCCTCTATTTCATTTAAGGTCCATTTTCCCTTATAGTAATATGCTTAGACTTGCTGAGCAAGTTATTCTTTTTTTTAAAATCACATTACTTGTAAGTCATTATACTGTTAATATTTTTAAACACAAAACTGTCTGTTGCCAGTTGAGAAGGCAACCAGATTCAAGAGAAGGTGGCAGCTGCTACTGCGCTGCTGCTGTGGCATCTACCACCACATCAACCCAAAAAGAACCTGAAGCAGAACTCAAAAAGGAGACCAAGAGTCAAGCTGACAACAACCTGGATGAACTAGAGAAACACCTTCAGGAAAAGGCACCGAGGTAGATGAGAAAGGTGCAAGTGTCCCCAGAGTTCCAGATGGGGCCATTTGTTATTGATTGGGTTTGTCCACAGATTCCATTTCACAATTGCTAAAATGTGTTTGAGCTTTAGTCTATAACATTTGTTGTCATAATTGCTAGGTTCAGGATCAAGTGAAAAAAGCGGGCAAGTTATTCTTGATTGTAAATCTGTTTCCTTTATCTTCTGGAATAACATATTACAAGCATTCTGCTCCTTTGTAATGGTGACTGATAAATCTAGTGCAATCCTGACTATAGCTCTTTGGCATTTTAATTCTTTTTTTCTTGCTACTTGCAACATTTTTTCCCTTTCAGTTGGAAGCTCTGGATTTTGGCTATAATGCTCCTGAGATTTTTCATTATGGCATTTTTTCCCTAGGAGGTGATTGGTGGATTCCATTTCTATTTTGCTCTCTGGTCCTAAGATCTGGGCAATTTTATTTTATGATTTCTTGAAATATAATGTCTAGGCTCTTTTTTTGGTCATGACTTTTAGGTAATCTAATGATTCTTAAATTTTTTCTCCTTGATGTGCTTTCCAAGAGAGTTGTTTTTGCTTTAAGACATCTTAAATTCTCTTGTATTTTTTTTTTCAGTTTTTGTTTAATACTTCCTGTTGCTTCATGGAGTCATTGGCTTCTATTTAGATAGTTCTAATTTTAAGGGTGCTTATTTCTTGGGCAAGGTTTTGTACCTCTTGTGCTGAGCTGATAATTCCCTTTCCAGTTTTTTCTTCCATAACTCATTCTTATACATTTTTTCACTCTAGAACCCTCATTTCATTTATAAAAATATATCAAACTTAAAAAAAAAACTGTTTCTTCATTTCTTCCAGGAATTCTAGTTGCATTTGTGTTCATGCTGTATTTTTGCTTAAGGCCTTGCTCATCTTCTGGGTTTGTATCTTGATGTTCCTGTCACCATAAAAAATTTTTTATGATGGGATTATTATTATTTTTTTTTGCTTGTTCATTCTTCCAACTTTCTTCCTGAACGTGGACCTGATGTTAGGGCTAGGCTTTGCAGCACATCTGGAGGGAAGGACTGGGCTTGTCCTGTTGCTACTTTTTGGGGGGGAGTCTTGAGTTTTCTGTTATTCTAGAAACTCAGGGGCTGGCAGCGGAACTCTCTGTTCCTGTGTTCCATGCCACACATATACTGTTTACTCCTGAACTTACTCCTCTCCTGATACACAGCCCAGCACCCACAACCATTCCTCACCCTAAAATCCTACTTCCAGACACATGCTCCTGACCCCACCCCCAGTCCAGTCTAGATCTATGCCCTACAACGGGGTTTACAAGTTTACATGTCTTATGTATCATGAACCTTTCATTGGCCTGTCTCCTTGTGCTGGAATCCTCAGCATGTGGCATACTCCTGGCCAGACTGTGTCCTCATTGTCCTTGGATCTCTGTGTCAGTCTCATTTTACTTACCTGGGCTTGAAAAATGACGGTGAGATTCCTTTACCAGGATTCAGTCTGGTATTCTTAATACATGTGTTTGTAGTATTTTTGGGGGGGGGAGAACTCATTGTACTTGCTACTCTGTCATCTTGGTTTTTCCTCCATTTCCCTGGGATATACGGAATTCTTGTACAGAAAAGGCAGAAACCTTCAGGTCTATGCATGAGATAAGGAAGGTTGGGAAAGGGTCAATTAGGAGTATATTGAAAAGTAATCCTTGAATCAAGTAAATCCTCCTGAAAGCTAGATCCACGAAAATCTCTGGATTGGAGAGTCCTCTTCCATGTTGGCGTTACACCAATTTATTAGACACAGCCTCTGATATGTAGGCCGCCCAATACCAATAATCAGGGGGTTGATGAGAAAGCTATTGTTTTTAAAATCCATTCCAGCATGTCAGAATACTAGGGTTCTAAGAATAGTATGGAAGATGGAAGACACAATAAATGTGATGGTATTGGGCCTAATCTTAGACCTTCATTGCAGTAAAAAAGACACCCTTGTACAAGGTACAATGTGGTCTACGTGGGAAAAGGACGTGTCCCATGGGGGCCTTGATAGTAGCTGCCATGGTATCAGACTTAATTAATTGGTCCGATAGTCCCAAACCATGATTAGGTATCAACTGAAGTTAGATCAAATCTTTTGTTGTTTGCTAGAAGAGGAAAGCCAACATAATCACTTTGCCAAAGGAATTATGTGGGATCATGCCGTACCGATTCCTCAAAATTTAGATGCTCTGATTGCTACAAAGAGCTTAATTAAACAGACATATTCATCTCATCCTTGGTCAAGGTGCTCATGCATTCCCAGCCCCACTGGAACAGCATCGTGGTCCCTTTGTCCAGATTGATGATGCACCCAGTCTCCTATCTCTATTGTTTCTGTGAGAACATTACGCTGGCTTTTCAACGTGGCAGTGGGCATATGATGCTTCCAATAGACACTAATATAACCTACCAACAACTGTATGCAATTTTTTTATTTTTTAAAAATTAATGAATTAATTTATATTTAGTTTTCAGCATTCACTTCCACAAGATTTTGAGTTTCAAATTTTCTCCCATCTCTCCCCTCCCCCCACCCCAAGAGGGCATGCATTCTTTCCCCAATCTCCCCTCCCTTCCATTACCCCCCCTTCTTTTATCTCCTATCAAGAGTTACAAGTATCATCTTCCTGTGTAGAGATGTAAACAGTTTAACCTTACCAAATAACATGTTTTTTACCTGTTTACCTTTTTATGCTTCTCCTGAGTTTTGCATTTAAAGATCCAATTTTCTGTTCAGCTCTGGTCTTTTCATCAGGAAAGTTTGAAATTCCCCTATTTCATTGATTGTCCATCTTTTCCTCTGAAAGATTATGGGTAGTTGATTCTTGATTGTAATCCAAGCTCCTTTGCCTTTCGGAATATCATATTCCAAGCCCTCCAATTCTTTAATGTTGAAACTGCTAAATCCTGTGTAATACTGACTGTGACTTCTTGATATTTGAATTGTTGTTTTTTTTTTTTCCTGGCTGCTTACAGTATTTTCACCTTGCTCTGATAATACTAGAATTCGGCTACAATATTCCTTGGAGTTTTCATTTTGGGATTTCTTTCAGGAGGTGATTGGTGGATTCTTTCAATGATTATTTTACCTTCTGGTTCTAAGATATCAGGGCAATTTTCTTTGATAGATTCTTGAAAAATGCTGTCCAGGCTCTTTTTTTGAGCATGGCTTTCAAGTAGTTCAGTAATTCTTAAATTAACTCTCCTGGATATATTTTCCAGATCAGTTATTTTTCCAGTGAGGTATTTTACATTTTCTTCTTTTTTTTCATTCTTTTGATTTTGTTTGACTGATTCTTGATGTCTCATAGTCATTAGCTTCCATCTGCCAAATTCTAACTTGTAAGGCATTATTTTCTTCATTTAGCTTTTGTACCTTCTTTTCCATTTGGGCAATCCTACTATTTAAGGAGTTGTTTCCTTCAGTAGATTTTTTTTCCATTTGGGCAATTGTATTTTTTAAGGAGTTGTTTTCTTCAGTCAACTTTTGTCCTTCCTTTTCTATACCTTTGACTCTCTCTTGCATAACTCTCATTTCTTTTCCCAATTTTTCTTCTACTTCTCCTTTTTGAGCTCTTCCAAGAAGGCTTTTTGGTCTTGAGACTGTTCATCTTCCCCTTTAAGGCTTTGCATGCAGGCATTTTGACATTGTTGTCCTCTTCTGAGTTTGTGTTTTGATTTTCACTGTTGCTATAGTAGCTTTTTATGGTCAGGGCTCTTTTCTGTTTTTTACTCATTTTTTTTAAACCTATTTCATGACTTTTAAAGTTGAGCTCTGTTCCTAGGGCACAGGGGCCACTGTCCCAAGCTTCTTGTGCTGGGGGCCAGGGGCCTGTTCACTGGCTTTCTGCACCAGGGCTTTTGGGAGCTGGTGGCTTGCCCACTGTTTTGGGGTGGCCTGGCCTAGTTGCACTTATTGTGCTGGGGATTCCCAGGCTGGCAGTTCGCCTTTTGCCCTGGGGCTGGAGGCTTCACAGCTGGTCAGCTGTGCCACTGGCCTGCTGGGCCAGGATCAAGGGGCCTCAGTTGCTGGTCTGTGCTGTGGCTAAGAACCTCCTGCTGCTTAAATCTGACACTGTCTGTGCTAGGTTGTGCTCCCCTTTTACTCAAGTGATTCAGATCTTTCCTGAAGTCCTTCTAAATTATCTTAAGCTGGAAAATTGTTTCCCTCTGTCTTTTTGTAGGTTCTGTTGTTCCAGAATCTGTTTAGAGGCTTTATTTAATGTTGTTTCCAAGGGAAACTGGGGAGAACTCAGGCAACTTCCTGGCTTTTCTCTGACATCTTGACCCCATCTCAGTTCTTCACTGTTGAATTAGGACTCTGAAGAGTAGTGGTATCAAACTCAAATAAAATATGTCCCTGTGGGCTGCATATTAACTTAGAAAACTACATATTAATATCATCTTTTTTGTCTTTGTATTTGTTTTGTTAAATATTTCCCAAGTTCATTATAATTCCCGTGCAGCAGGGCCATGAACTTGATACCTCTGCTGTAGAGTAATTCTTTTTCAGTGTCAGTCAAGCAGGCATAGTAACTATTTCTTGTTAAATTTTAGGGATAGGTATTCAGTGGAAACATGTGTTGAAGATTTCCATGTCTGAGAAATTCGGCTTTGGGGAGGTGCTGATAATGCTGCTAATTGACAGTATCTTATATGGCTTGGTGACCTGGTATGTGGAGACTGTCTTTCCAGGGAGATATGGTATACCACAGCCTTGGTACTTCTTCGTGATGGTGAGTTCTGATGTTGGGATCCTTCAGAGTAGCCACAGCCCTTTCATTACCAAACATCGTGATTCTTACCTCTTCTCATAGTGTCCCTAAATCAGCCAATACAGTATAGACAGATAAAAAGAATTTTCCCCCAAAGAAGTGCTTATCTTTCTAGCTCAGAGATTTGGGTTTGAGGGTAAAGCCAAGTCTTAACCAGTTTTTTAAAAGAAGCCTTCCCTTCAAGTGGAAAGTTCCATCAGGGGCACCCAAAAGATAAGAGAGGTTTCCCTAAGAGAATTTGAGGAATCAGGCTCCCTCTTCCAATCCTGGTGGGACCTCTAAAACTGTCTCAAGTAAATTTAATAAAGGTAGACTGAGGTATATACTCTGAACAAAATCAGTTTATTAACAGTGGCCATTTTATTAAAAGTTTATTAACTGTTTGCTAAGCAGGTCAGACTGGCCACCTCAATAAAGCCAGTGACCCCAGTAAGAAGGAGGAGACCCTCTTTATTGACACACAAAAAAAAAGGGGTCTTGGTAGTAGTGGAACATTATCATTGGCTATACTAAGAAAGGTGGGCCAATCACAAACCTCTCTGACAAGGAATGTTAATTGTTTTATGGGACCCTTGTGCATCTTGTAATCTTTGCTAGAGGATTGAAACTAACAGATTTGCCTTCTCCTTGGAAAAGATAAAATCTCCCCTAATTGTACAAGGACAGGCAAGGACAGGTGACATATCTTTTGGGGATGGTACCAAGTTAACTTATGGGGCTTAAAGATAACAAATAGATATCCTGGAAGTGTTCCAGAGGCTACCAGTATGAAAAATACCAACTTTTAATTATACTTTTAAAGTAACTCAGGGAGAAAGCTAAATTCCTGAGCTTACCTCAAACACATGGAAAGGTGGCTTTAGGCAGATGCAGACTCAATTAAAAAATCAATATAGCATAAAATCAATTACATTGTAGAATTAATACAGTAGAAATTTGGCCTGCTAATTGAAACTGCGTCCTGCATCACAGAGCCCTTGAGCAAAGAGTGTGTACACTCTTCTTTCTGAAAGTCTATTCCTAAGGTTTTCCTCTCCTATCTTCTCCAGAAATCAGTGTCTTTTGGCGGAAACTGGTCTGTTCTCTGAACCCGTTCTTCCTTCCTAAAGATAGCCTGGATTCTCTAAAGGGGAGAATGACACATCCTGTACTTTTTGCTTTGTATTGTTGCAATAAAAATCTGCAATGAAGAGAAACTGAGGCACAAAGTTCTGAGCTTAATCAGTTTATTAGCAAGGCTAACAACTGTCAACAAAGTGAGATCCCAAGCCCTTCAGTGACCAGAGATGCATTTGACAATCAGAGCATCTTTTTTTACATAAGGCCCAGTGGTGCAAACTAAACTGAGACTGTGACTGGTCTATAACAGAGGCGATGGGTGGGCTATACATTTTGCTTAATCACGTTGACTTGCAAGAGAGAGTCTCCAGAATCCATAGCAATGGGGAAAACACAGAGTTGAACAACATCCTCTGGGAAGTCCTGTGTCAGATACTATTTAATAGCAGAGAGACCCAGTGCAAGGGAAAACATCTGACCAGGTTAACTCATCTTCCCTCTGTCTTCCTTTTCTCCCTCATGAGACAGGATCAGTTTGTAGCTCTTAAAATTAGGAAACCTCAAACTCTTCACAGCATATTTCCCATAAGATGTGATATGGGATGATGACTACAATTATTTAAACAAAAATAACCCTTGAAATTGGAAAGAGTTCGCCTTCTAATTGAGTGTTTTTCTTTTCCAAGCACTGAAACTAATTCCTATGTTTTCTCAGCAAAGAGAGAATACAGGAGAAGGAAGAGATAACCAAAGTATGAGATTGAAACAGTACAAATGAAAGGGGAAGGTCTGAATGGGTTGAGTGTCCAGTTGAATAGCACTCCTTTGAGAATAGATGCATATGCCTAAAACCGGAGATGGAGACCTGACAATCTGTCTGATGGGCGGAGGGGCAGTTGGTGTACTTTCTCTGAGAGTATTGTGCTTTCTTGCACACCATCCTGCCTCCATAGAAGGGATATCAGAGATCCTGTCAGTAACTATTCAGAAGAGCAGAGACATGGACCCAGATTGGAGTTTTCACGGCACAAAGGGAGAAGAATGAGGATGAGAATGGAAGACGGTAGAACTGGGTCACACAATTTGGGACTCAAGCTCATTTCTAAGATGGGGCAATGCTTCTCTCCTCATTACTGCCCTCATGAAATGACACTTCTTAGAGTGAGGCACAGCACACAGAGGATGACGTGACAAGATCTACAAAGGCAATAGCATAGAAATTGATTAGCAGAAGTAACTCACATTGAACACTATAGAAGTTTTGATCTGATGAACAACACAAAGAAATTAAAGAAGGAATCAATATATAGACCTTGAATCAGAGAGTAAAAGTTCATAATAGAAATGATTGTTGCATTATTTACATTTATTTCCCCATTGGCTAGCACAGTGTGTGGCACATAGTAGATATTCAATAAATGCTACTTTATTGACTAGTCTGCTTAGGATTTCTTATAGAAGTGAATATTCTTTGGCACAGGCTGTCTGGTTCCTTGAGATTTGTGATCTCTGAAAGATATGAGGACTTTGCTAGAGAGATGCTCTGCTGCCAGTGGTAGCCCTTCCACCATTCCAGCAGAGTAGGAGAGTTGAAAATTTCAGTAAAGGTAGTTCCTATGTTTCCATAGCTGCAAAGAATTGCTTCTCTCTGCTCTGTTCTGTGTGATTCAGGAATACTTTATAGCTGGTAAGGTCGGAAAAACTTCTATGACCATTGATCTCTCCTCTCTTCTTTGATATGAGAGAAATGGAGTTGATGGCAGAACTCAAGCATTTAGCTCTTCTTTTCCTCTCTACTTATAATGAAAAGAACATAGTATTATTCGCTTTGGCAATATAATTTCACTGTTGTAAGAGGAGATTACTCAATGTAAGTAACTTTTACTCATATTTCAGCAAAGCATTGTTACTCTTGGTCATAAGTAGTATTGTTATAGAGAATGCTTCATTGTTATGGCCACTTAATTTTAAAATTATTTTTAAAGTGAGGTTTTATTGATGTAATTGTTTTTGTTACTCTCCCACAATTTTTTCCACTATCCTTCCAACTCCTCCTCCTAGGAAGCCATCCCATATAAAAAACAGTACTTTAAAGAAAAAAAAAAGAAAAAGAGAAAAAAAATAAACATTACAGATCAATACATAGAAAAACAAGTCTAAAAATATGTGCAATGTATAACACTTGCGGACTTCCCACCTCTGCAAGGGAATGGGGTAGGAATGTCCTTTCATATCTTTTCTTTTGAGCCATGCTTTTTCTTTTATAATTTTGTAACATTCACGTTTTATCTTTTTTTGATTCTTTTTTTATATTGTTTTCCTCTATCACTGTGTCCATTCATGTAGATTTTCCATACTTTTCTGTATTCATCACATTCATCATTTCTTATAGCACAGTCATGTTCCATTGTATTTGTGTACCACAATTTATTTAGCCATTCACTGA
Organism: Vombatus ursinus; assembly: GCF_900497805.2. NCBI lineage: Eukaryota > Metazoa > Chordata > Mammalia > Diprotodontia > Vombatidae > Vombatus > Vombatus ursinus. Next base: position 32,983,960 of record NW_020954548.1, on the reverse strand, counting down.
TCAGTGGGCATCTACTTTTTTTTTTTTTTTTCAATTCTTGGCTATCACAAAAACTACTGCTGTAAATATTTTGGTATATATGAGGAATTTCTTCTTTTCAAGGCCTCTTCAAGACTAGTAATGGAATTTCCAGTCAAAAGGATAATCATTTTTAGTCATTTTATTTGTATAATTTCAAAATTGCTTTCCAAAAGACAAAATTGCTTTCTGACATTGACTATTCCCATCTTTTGTCATGTTTGCCAGTTTGTCAGGTAGAGAAACCTTAAGGTTGTTTTGATGTGCATTTCTCTTATTATTAGTCATGTGAGGCATTCTTTCATATAGTTGCTAATGCTTCATGTTTCTTCTTTTGGGTACTGTTTGTTCACATTTTTGACCACTTACCTATTTATAAGTGGCTTTTGGTTTTATACACACACACACACACATACACAAATATACACACATATGTATGTATATATGTATATGTATAGATGTGTATATATACATACACTTAAGGGAAGCTAGGTGGCACAGTGAATAGAGTGCTGGGCCTGGAGTCAGAAAGACTCCTCTTTGTGAGTTCAAATCCAGCCTCAGACACTTACTAACTGTGTGACCCTGGGCAAGTCACTTAACCCTGTTTGCCTCAGTTTCCTCATCTATAAAATGATTTGGAGAAGGAACCAGCAAACCACTCCATTATCTTTGCCAAGAAATCCCCAAATGGGGTCACAAAGAGTTGGATACAACTGAAAATGAGTGAAAATATATACGTGAATATAAAAACATATTTTACATAGTAAATATATTTGTATAAAGATATTTATATGTATATGTATTTGCACATGTATATGCACATGTTTATATTTTGGTCACATATATGTGTGTGTGTTAATTATTTATATCTCAGGCACCAAACCTTTATCTGACAAATTTGAAACAAAGATTTTTTTTTTCACCTTTCAAGTGCTTTCCATTTTATTCTAGGTGCATTTATTTTGTTTGTGCAGAAACATTTTAGTTTCATGAAATCAAAGTTATCTATTTTACCTTTTGTAATTGCTTCTCTCTCTTATTTGGTCAAGAATATATCTCTCACTCATTGCTGAGAATTATATGATCTGTGTCTCATCTAATTTTTGTAATGTAATATTTAATATTAAGGTCATGTATTCATTTAGAATTTATTGTAGAATATGGTGAAATGTATTATTCTAAACCTGATTTCTGTCAGACTGCTTTCCATTTTCCCGGCAGTTTTTATCAAATAGAGAGTTCATTCTTAAGGAATTTATGTTTTCCTCTTTATGAAACACTGTCTTATTGAGTTCCACTTTTTTTCTGATTCTCTTTTGTCTAGTCTCTTCCACTAATCTACCTATTTTTTAACCATTATTAGATGATTTGATGACTGCTGCTTTATAATATAATTTTAAGTCTAGAAATGCTCTTCCCCTTTTGTACCTACCTCTTTTTGTTATTTCATTTTATATTACAGATGCTTGATTTTTTCCAAGTGGATTTTGTTATTATTTTATCAAGTTCTGTAAAGTATCCCTTTGATAATTTAATTTGTATAGCATTAAAAGTATAAATTAACTTTGATGGTGTTGTCATTTTTGTTATATTGGCATGACCCAACCATGAGCACTAAATATTCCTCCAAGCATTTAAGTTATTTATTTCTTTAAGGTTTACTTTGTAATTGAAAGTATAAAATTTTTTGGTGTGTTTTGGTAGACAAAACACCCCCAGATGTTTTATGGATTTTGTAGTTACTTGGAATGGGATTTCCCTTTTTCTTATTGATTCTTGTATTTTGTTATTATTATGTAGAAATGCTATAGATTTTGAAGGTTTATTTTGTAGTCTGCAATTTTGTTATTGTGTCATTTTGTATCTTTGCTATTTCCCCAGGATTTTCTAAGTAAACCATTATGTTTTCAACAAAAAAAGATAGTTTTATCTCCTCTTTACCTATCTTTATGTCTTTAATTTCTTTTTCTTGTCTTATTACTGTGGCTAGCATTTCATGAACTATATAAAATAATAGTTGAGACAGTGCACATTCTTGCTTGGCTCTCATAATTATTGGTAAAGTTTCCAGTTTATTCCCATTACGTGTGATGCTTGCTTTTAGTTTTAGATAGATACTTTTTATTATACTAAAAGCAGGTTCCTCTGTTTCTGTACTTTGTAGAGTTTTTAGCATAAATAAGTATTGTACTTTTTGAAAAACTCTTCACACATCTGTTGAGATAATTCTGTGGTCTGGGATGTTTTTGTTTTTTATAGGATTTTTATGTTTATTATTTATTATGATTAATTGTTGGCTGTTTTTCCACATGTTGAACCATTCTTGCATCCCTGGTATAAATCCAACTTAGTCATGATGAATGATTTCTTGAATAAATCATTATGGTATGTTGCAGTATTAATTTTTTAATATGAGCTGGATTCTTAATTTGTAATTTTATTATGTCATTGTTCAATTTTTTCTTCTGTGGGTATGCATCTTTAAAATTATAAGGTAAGTTAATGAAAGAAGATGGGTTCAATTTGCTAAAATGTGACATAAACATTATTATTTCAGAGAAACAGAGCATTTAAAGAGATAAATCCATAGTATAATTCAAACTTGGTAATCTATTTAAAAATTTCCTTTCTAGCCCTCCTATTGGTCTGGAAGGCCACGTAATGTTGCAAATACCGAAGAGCTGGAGAATAATTTGAATACGCCTGAGAGAAAAGCTTATATTCAGGATGAGCCTAAAGACTTGTTTGCAGGAATAAGAATTTGTAATCTGTCCAAGGTACTGTTTCATAGGTCTTTCAAAAGCATGAGGAATATCACCATGGCTTAGATAAGCAGTTCTTAAATTTTTGAAACCCCTTAGCTTCTTAATAATTTTTCAGGACCCCAAAGAGATTTAGTTTATGTGGGTTATAATTACAAATATTTACCATACATGGAATTAAAACTAATAAAGTTTTAGAATATTTAGTTATTAATCTACTTAAAAATAATAACAAACCCATCACTTATTAACATGAATAACATCTTTTAGGAAAAATGACTATTTTTAAAACAAAAAAATTATGAGAAGAATAGTATTGTTTTATGTCTTTTAGCTAATCTCTTTAATGTGTAGTTTAATAGAAGATAGCTAAAATTCCCTTATCTGCTTCTGCCTTTGATCTGTTTTGATATATTGTTTTAGTTGAAATGTATAAAGAAAATCTGGCCTCACACAAATATATATTTCAAAAAGGGATCATTTCAATAGGCATATGACATTTTATTACAATTATGAAAATAGCTTTGACCTTGAGAACCTCCTGAAGGGGTCTTGGAGACACCCAGGGATCCTTGGACCACACTTTAAGAACTGCAAGATTAGACCAGTGGCCACAAGAAAGATTATGTGGGAGATAATAATAACAGTTCCTCTCTATTATAAAATATTTGAAGCTTGGTTATATAAACTAAACATTCTTGATTTCCTTTTAATAATATGAACCAAAATTAATGGACGACAATTTCAACTGGATGGGGCAGTTGAAAGCACTGTTAAAAAATACGATAGTCAAGAAGGAGCTAGAGTTCAAATTAAAATCCCAGACTATTTTGCATGAGCATTTCCTCTTTGGAAAATATAGGAATTGGCAACTAGCAGCTCACAAATTGCATATGACTTTTTTTTGTGGTCTATTTAGATCTACTTTGCATTTGGTTGTGAGGTTTTTATGCCCTAATACATTGTCAGTTTTTGTATAGGTGCTGAGAAAGAAGTATATTCCTTTCTATTCCCATTCAAATTTCTCCAGAAATCTATCATATCTAGCTTTTCTAAAATTCTATCCAGCTTCTTAATACTTTATAGTTTATTTTTTGGTTAGATTTATCTAGTTCTGAGAGGGGAAGTTTGAAGTCCCCCACTACTGTAATTTTATTGTCTATTTCCTCCTGTAACTCATTTAACTTTTCCTTTAAGGATATGGATGCTATACTATTTGGTGCATATATGTTTAGTATTGATATCATTTCATTGTTTATGGTACATTTTAGCAAGGTGTAGCTTCCTTGCTTATCTCTTTTAATTAGATCTGTTTTTGTTTTTCCTTTATCTGAGATCATGATTGCTACCCTCGCTTTTTTTTTTACTTCAGCTGAAGCTTAGTAAATTCTGCTTCATCCCCTTATCTTTACTCTGTGTGTCTCTATTTTTCAAGTGTATTTCTTGTAAACAACCTATCGTAGGAATCTGGTTTTTAATTCACTCTGCTATCTGCTTCCATTTTATGCATAAGCTCACTCCATTCAAATTCACAGTTATGATTACTGTATATTTCCCTCTATCCTATTTTTCCCCTGTTTATGCTTCTCTGTCACCTCTTCCAATCTGCCTTCCCTTCTATCATCTCATTCTTCTCTAATCCCCTTCCCCTCATATACTCATACTCATACTCATACACTTAACTGAGTGTATATTTTATTTTCTTTTTCAGCCAATTCCTTTTAAAATCTTATTTAATATTTCATTTTTTCCCAAGTGAATGTAAAAACAATTTTAACATTCTTTTTTTTTCAAATTTTGAGTTCCAAATTCTCTCCCTTCCCTGCCCCTCCCATTGAGAAGATAAGCAATTTGACATAGGTTATACATGTGTAGTCATGCAGAATACATTTCCATGTAAGTTATTCTGTGAAAGAAAACACAGACCAAAAAAACCCCAAGAAAAAAAATAAAGAAAGAGTATCTTTGATCTGTATTCAGGCTATCTCAGTTCTTTCTCTGGAGATGAACAGCACCTTTCATCATAAGTCCTACAGAATTGTCTCAGAACATTGTATTGCTGAGAATTCCTAAGTTATTCATAGTAGATCATCATACAATATTGCTATAACTGTGTACAATGTTCTCCTGGTTCTGCTCATTTCACTTTGCATCAGTTCACTGTAAGTCTTTCCATGTTTTTCTGAGAGCATCCTGCTCAGCATTTCTTAAAGCACAATAGATATACATCACAATCATATACAATAACTTGTTCAGCCGTTCCCCAACTGATGGATATCCTCTCAATTTTCACTTTTTTGCCACCACTAAAAGAGCTGCTACAAATATTTTTGTACCCTTAGATCCTTTTTCTTTTTGGGTTTTTCTTTATCTCTTTGGGATACAGACCTAGTGGTAGTATTGCTTGGTTAAAGGGTATGCAGGGTTGTATAGTCCTTTGGACATAGTTCCAAATTGCTCTCCAGAATGGTTGAATTGGTATACAACTTAACCAATAGTACATTAGTGTTTTAATTTTCCCATATCCCTTCCAATATTTGTCATTTTCCTTTTCTGTCATGTTAGCCAATCTGACACGTGTGAGGTAGTAGCTCAGAGTTGTTTTAATTTGTTTTAATTTAATTAATCAATAGTGATTTAGAACTTTTTTTCATATGACTATAGATAGATTTGATTACTTTCTCTGAAAATTGCCTGTTCATGTCCTTTGACCGTTTATTAATTGAGGAATGACTCTAATGTCTATAAATTTGACTCCGTTTTCTATATGTTTGAGAAATTAAGTCTTTATCAGAGAAACTCGCTGTAAAAATTTTTTTCACAGTAATGATTACCAACTATGTATTTCCCTCCGTCCTATTTTCCCCATTTATCCTACATTCTCTCCTTTTACCCAGATCCCCTCAGTATTCCTCTGATACCTCAAATCAAAAGTGATTTGTTTCTGACTTTTACCTCCCTCAATCTGGCCTCCCTTCTATCAGTTCCTTCCACTTCTCTTATCCCTTTCCCTTCCTGCTTTCCTGTATGGTAAGATAGATTTCTACACCTAACTGAATGTGTATACTATTCCCTCTTTGAGCCCATTCCAATGAGAGTAAGGTCCGTGTGCTCCCCTCCATGCTTGCTCCATTTTACTCTTCCATTCTAAAATCTCTTTAAAGGCTCTTTTATGTCAGATAATTTATTCCATTCTACCTCTACTTTTCCCTTTCTCCCAGTGCATTCTTCTTTCTCATTCCTTAATTTTATTTTTTTTTTTAGATAATCATACCGTCACATTCAATTCATGTCACTACCTTCTGTCTGTGTGTACTCCTACTAACTGCCCTAATAATGAGAAAGTTTTTCAAGTTACAAATGTGATTTTCTCACATAGGAATATAAACAGTTTAATCTTATAGAATCCCTTTTTTATTTCTCTTTCCTGTTTGCCTTTTTATGCTTCTCTTGAATCTTATATTTAAAGATCAGATTTTCTGTTAAGCTCGAGTGTTTTCATCAGGAATGCTTGAAAGTCCTCTATTTCTTTGAATATCCATTTTTCTCCCTGAGGCATTATACTCAGTTTTGCTGGGTAGGTGATTCTTGGTTGTAATCCTTGATCTTTTGCCCTCCAGAATATCATTTTCCAAGCCCTCGGATCCTTTAATGTAAAAGCTGCCTGTTTTTTAAGGCTTTATTTTCTTCAATATTTTTTGTGCCTCCTTTACCAAGCTGGTGACACTTTTTTCCTTGATTTTCTTGCATCACTCTTGTTTCTCTTCCCAATATTTCTTCTATTTCTCTTACTTGATTTTTAAAATTCTTTTTGAGGAAGTTGTTTCCAGGGGCGGAGCCAAGATGGCGGAGGGAAAGCAGTGACTTGCTAGAGCTCTCCCCCAAATCCCTCCAAATACCTATAAAAAATGGCTCTAAACAAATTCTACAGTAGCAGAACCCACAAAAAAAAAGAAACAGAGTAAAACACATTTCCAGCCCAAGACAACCTGGATGGCTGATGGGAAAGGTATATCGCACTGGGCTGGGAGAGGAGCGCAGTTTGGTGTGGGCGCGCAGGCCACAGCGACCTTGGAGCAGGCCTCAGAGGACTGAATCGCGGGCAGCTGTGGCAGTTTCCAGACTTCTCAACCCACGAACACCAAAGACAACTTAGAAGGTCAGTGGAAAAAATCTGTGACTACGGTGAGAGAGAAAAGCTAGGTCTCAGCTGCGGGTCCAGAGCATGCCCTTGGGGCAGCGGCTGCTCCTGAGCTTCTGGCCCCCAGACTGAGGGGGAATCAAGTGACTGATCAGAGGGGGATTGCAAGGATCTCTTTGCCAGTGCTGAGGCAGGAATCTCCTGCTTTGCCCGTGCTTGGATCTGAGTCACAGTTCTGAGGGGCGGTCCTGGGTCAAGGAGGAGTGCTGGCGTGGTGGAGCTTGTTGTGGCTGTGGAGAAGAAACACCTCGCCCCTTATCATAGCACCTTGGAAGAACTGAAAATTTACAGGTGCCTAGAAGTATCTCTGAAAACAGCTGTACAAACCCCTGAAGCTTGAGACAATACATTCTCCACTGTGGAAGCAGACTCTTACCTTAACAAAGAGTTTAAAACTCAAGTGATTGGTTGGGATCATGAGCAAGCAGCGCAAAAAGAGTTAGACTATATTATCTTACTTTGGTGATAAAGAAGATCAAAACATACAACTAGAAGAAGAAAACAAAGTCAAAGCTCCTACATCCAAAACTCCCAAGAAAAATATCAATCAGTTCCAGGACTTGGAAGAGCTCAAAAGGGATTTTGAGAAGCAAGTAAGAGAAGCAGAGGAAAAACTGAGAGTGATGCAAGAAAATCATGAAAAACAAGTCAACAGCTTGCTAAAGGAGACCCAAAAAAATACTGAAGAAAATAACAACTTAAAAAATAGCCTAACCCAAATGGCAAAAGAGGTCCAAACAGCCAATGAGAAGAATGCCCTAAAAAGCAAAATTGGACAAACAGAAAAGGAAGTCCAAAAGATTATTGAAGAAAATACTTCCTTAAAAATTAGAGTAGAGCAATTGGAAGCTAGTGACTTTATGAGAAATCAAGACACTGTAAAACAAATCCAAAAGAATGAAAAATTAGAAAACAATGTGAAATATCTCATTGAAAAACAACTGACCTGGAAAATAGATCCAAGAGAGAGAACTTAAACATTATTGGACTATCTGAAAGCCATGATCAAAAAAAGAGCCTAGACGTCATCTTTCAAGAAATGATCAAGGAAAACTGTCCTGATATTTTAGAACCAGAGGGCAAAATAGAAATGGAAAGAATCCACTGATCTCCTCTTGAAAGAGATCCCCAAAGGAAAACTCCTAGGAATATTGTAGCCAAATTTCAGAGTTCCCAGGTCAAGGGAAAAATATTGCAAGCAGCAAGAAAGAAACAATTCAAGTATTGTGGAAACACAATCAGGATAACACAAGATTTAGCAGCTTTTACATTAAGGGACCGCAGGGCATAGAATATAGTATTCCAGAGGGCAAAGTAGATAGGACTACAACCAAGAATCACCTACCCAGCAAAATTGAGTATAATTCTTCAGGGGAAAAAATGGTCATTCAGTGAAATAGAGGACTTTCAAGCATTCTTGATGAAAAGACCAGAGCTGAATAGAAAATTTGACTTTCTAATACAAGACTCAAGTGGAACATAAAGAGGTAAACAGGAAAGAGAAATCATAAGAGACTTATTAAGGTTGAACTGTTTACATTCCTACATGGAAAGATGATATTTGTAACTCATGAGACCTTTGTCAGTATTAGGGTAGTTGGAGGGAAAAAATTATATGTATGTATGTATATAGATAGATAGATAGGTAGATGGATGGATAGATAGATAGATAGCAGGCACAGGGTGAGTTGAAGATGAAAGGGTCATATCTGGAGAATAAAATTAAGGAGTGAGAAAGGATTATACTAGGAGAAGGAGAAAGGGAAAGGTAGAACAGGGTAAATTGTCTCACAAAAAAAAAACCAGAAAAGAAAAGGCTCTTACAGTGGAGGGGAAACGGGAGAAGGTGAGAGGGAATGAGTGAATCTTATTCTCATAGGATTTGACTTAAGGAGAGAATAACATACACACTCAATTGGGTATGGAAATCTGTCTTACCCTACAGGAAAATAGGAGGGGAAGGGGACAAGAGAGTAGGGGGATGATAGGGAGGAGGGCAGATTGGGAAAGGTGGTAATCAGAAGCAAATACTTATGAGGAGGGACAGGGTCAAAAGAAAGAATAGAATAAACGGGGTGGGGGGGATAGGATTAAGGGAAATAGAGTTAGTTTTTCACTGCATGTCTACTATGGAAGTGTTTTGCATAACTGCACATGTATAGCTCGCCTTTTCAATGAGGGTGGGTGGGGAGGGAGGAAGGGGGAAAATTTGGAACCCAAAGTTTTAAAAACACATGTTTTAAAAGAAATGTTTTTACATGCAACTGGGAAATAAGAAATACAGGAAATGGGGTACAGAAATCTATCCTGCCCTCCTGGAAAATAGCGGGGAGAGATAGCAGGGAAAGCAGAATAGGGGAAGGGGTATTCAGAATGCATGCCATCTTGGGGTGGGGGAAGGGCGAGATGGGGTGAATATTTGGAACTCAAAATCTTGTGGAAGTAAATGTTGAAACTAAAAAAATAAAAAAATAAGAAAAAAACAAAAAAAATTCTTTTTGAGCGCTTCCGTGGCCTGAGTTCAATTAATATTTTTCTTTGAGGCTTTGGATGCAGGAATTTTGACTGTTTCTTCTGAATGTATGTTTTGATCTTCCTTGTCACAGTAGTAGCTTTTGATGGTCAGAATTTTTTTCTACTGTTCTCGTTTTCCAGCCTATTTCTTGACTTTTAACTCTATGCTAAAGTGAGGCTCTGCTTCCCAAGAAGAGGGGGCATTATCCCAATCTTCAGGATTTTTGTGCGGTAATTCTGGGGACCTGTCAGTTTTTTACTCTTCCAAGGTGGTAAGATCTAGCGAGAGGTTTGTTTACTACTTTTCTATACTGTGCACTAGTTTATGAGCAATTACGAACAGTCTTTTCAACACTGGAACTGTGACTAGGGTCCCTGCTCCCCTGTGGCTGTAAGCTCTGCTGTCCTAGTGCTCCTTCTCACACAGGAACTAAGACCCAAGACTGTGGCCCAGATCCAAATGTAGGCAATGCAGCAGAGTCCTGCCCCTGGTGCCATCAAAGGGACCCCTGTAAATTTTTTTCTGACCAGTTGTCTGATCTCTTACCACCTGTGGGCTGACAGGTCTGGAAATTGCCACTACTACCACTGATTCAGTCTCCCTGAGGCCTGCTCCTGGTTTTCTGGGGCCTGGTCTATGCTGGCATGGCCTGCACTGGTCTGTGCTCCTCTCTCACCCTTATGCAACAGACCTTTTCTGCTGATCTTCTAAGTTCTTGGGCTGGAAAATTGTTACACTCCATCTTTTTGTGCATTCTGCTGCTCTAGAATTTGTTTAGAGTCTTTATTTAAAGGTATTTGGAGGCATTTGGGTAGAGTTCAGGCAAGTCCCTGCCTTTATTCTGCCATGTTGCCTCCATCTCTGTCTTTCAGCACTTTCTGATGGGAGTTAAGGTTCAAGCATTGCCCAGCCCCACCCCCATCTTTCCCTCCATTGTAAAAGCTCTTTTATGTGAGATAATTTACCCCATTCTACCTCTCCCTTCCCACTTCTCCCAGTGCATCCCTCTTTCTCACCCCTTATTTTTATTTTTTTTATATTATCCCATCATAATTAACTCATACATGTGCCCTATGTATACTCCTTCCAACTGCCCTAATAATTATAAAGCACTTAGGAACTACATGCATCATCTTCCCATGTAGGAGTGTAAACAGCTTATTCTTATTGAATCCCTTATGGTTTACCTTTTTATGCTTCTTTGGAGTCTTGTATTTGAAAACCAAATTTTCTATTCAGCTTTGATATTTTCATCAGGAATACTTGAAACTTCTCTGTTTATTTAATATCCATTTTCCCCTGAAGTATTATGCTCAGTGTTGCTGGTAGGTGATTCTAGCTCCTTTGCCCTACAGAATATCATATGTTCCCAGCTCTTTAATCCTTAAACGTAGAAGCTACTAAATCTTGTGTTATCCTGACTGTGGCTTCATGATATTTGAATTGTTTCTTTCTGGTGCAGTATTTTCTCCAGCTCTAGAATTTGTCTGTAATATTCCTAGGAATTGAGGCAGCTAGGTGGCGCAGTGGATAGAGCACTAGGCCTGGAGTCAGAAAGATCTGAATTCAAATCTAGCCTCAGACACTTACTACACTGTAACCCTGGGCAAATCACTTAACCCTATTTGCCTCAGTTTTCTCATCTGTAAAATGAGCTGAAGAAGGAAATTGAAAACTACTCTATTATCTTTGCTAAGGGAACCCCAAATGGGGTCACAAAGAGTCAGACACAATTAAATAACAACAGCAATTTCTGTGAGTTTTCATCATGGATTCTATTTCAGGAGGTGAATAATGGATTCTTTCCATTTCTATTTTATCCTCTGGTTCTAGGATATCAGGACAGTTTTCCTTGACAATTTCTTAAAATATGGTGTCTCGACTCTTTTTTGATCATGGCTTTCAGTTAGTCCAATAATTCTTAAATTTTTTCTCCTCCATATGTTTTCCAGGTTTTTTTCCCCCAGTGATATATTTTACATTTTCTTCTATTTTTTTCATTCTTTTGATTTTGCTTTATTATTTCTTGATGTCTCATGGAGTCATTGCTTCCACTTGCCCAATTCTAATTTTTTAAAATTTTAATTAATTTATTTTGAATTATCAACAATCACTTCCATAAGTTTTTGAGTTTTAAATTTTTCTCTCCTTCCTTCCCCATCTCCCTACCCAAGATGGTGCACAATCTGATATAGGCTATACATATACATTCCTATTAAACATATTTTCACATTGGTGATGTTGTAAGTAAGAATTAGAACTAATGGGAGGAACCACCAGAAAGAGGAAACAAAAGACAACAGAAGAAAAAAAATAGCAAATAGTGTGCTTCAATCTGCATTCAAACTACATAATTCTTTCTCTGGATGTGGGCAGCATTTTCCATCATGAGGCCTTTGGAGATGTCTTAGATCCTTGTATTGCTGAGAATGGTCAAGTCTGTCAATATTAGTCATCGCACAACATGACTGTTACTGTTTACAATGTTCTCCTGGTTCTGCTCACTTCACTCAGCATCACACCATATAAGTCTTTCAAGTTTTTTCTGAAGTCAGCCTGTTCATCATTTCTTATAGCACAATAGTATTCCATTATATTCATATACCAAACTTATTCAGCCATTTCCCATTTGATGGGCATCCCTTCAATGTCCAATTCTTTGCCACTACAAAAAGAGCTGCTATAAATATTTTGTACATGTGGGTCTTTTTCCCATTTATATGATCTCTCTGGGATATGGCCCTAGAACTGCTATTACTGGGTCAAAGGGTATGCACATTTTTATAGCCCTTTGGGCATAGTTCCAAATTGCTCTCCAAAATGGTTGGATCTGTGCACAACCCCACCCACAATGCATGTGTTCTAATTTTCCCACATCTTCTCCAACATTTATCATTTTCCTGTTTTGTCATGTTTACCAATCTGATAGTTATGATGTAGTACCTCAGAGTTGTTTTGATTTGCATTTTTCAAATCACTAGTGATTTAGAGCATTTTTTCATATGATTATAGATGGCTTTAATTTCTTCATTGAGAACTGCCTGTTCATATCCTTTGACCTTTTATAAATTGGGGAATGACTTGTATTCTTATAAATTTGACTTAATTTTCTGTATATTTTAGAAATGAGGCCCTTATCAGAGAGGCTAGTTGTAAAAATTCTTTCCCAATTTTCTACTTTTCTTCTAATCTTGGTTTCATTGGCTTTGTTCATGCAAAAACTTTTTAATTTAATGTAATCAAAGTTATCCATTTTGCTTTTTGTAATGTTCTCTGTCTCTTGTTTGGTCATGAATTCTTCTTTTCTCCATAAATCTGATAGGTAAACTATTCCTTGCTCTCTCAGTTTGCTCATAGTATCAGCCTTTATATCTAAATCATGAACCCATTTTGACTTTATTTTGGTATATGGTGTGAGATTTTGGTGTTAGCCTAATTTCTGCCATACTCTTTTCCAGTTTTCCCAGTAGTTTTTGTCAAAAAGTGAGTTCTTATCCCAAAAGCTGGGGTCTTTGGGTTTATCAAATAATAGATTACTATAGTCATTGACTACTGTGTCTTGCATACTTAACATATTCCACTGATCCACCACTGTATTTCTTAGCCAATACCGAGCAGTGTTGATTATTGCTGCTTTATAATACAATTTAAGATCTGGAATGCCTAGGCCACCTTCCCCTGCATTTCTTTTCATTAGTTTCCTTAATATTCTGGACCCTTTATTATTCCAAATGAATCTTGTTATTATTTTTTTCTAACTCTATAAAATAATTTTTTGGTAGTTTGATTGGTATGGCACTGAATAAGTAAATTAGCTTAGGTAGAGTTGTCATTTTTATTATATTAGCTTGGCCTACCCATGAGCAAATGATGTTTTCTCAATTATTTAGATCTGACTTTATATGTGTGAAAAGTGTTTTGTAATTGTGTTCATATAGTTCCTGGGTTTGTTTCAGTAGGTAGACTCCTAAATATTTTATAATATCTACAGTAACTTTAAATGGAATTTCTCTTTGTATCTCTTGCTGTTGGGCTTTGTTGGTAATATATAGAAATGCCAATGATTTATGTGGGTTTATTTTACAGCCTGCAACTTTGCTAAAGTTGTTTATTATTTCAAGTAGTTTTTTAACTTGATTCTCTAGGATTCTCTAAGTATATCATCATATCATCTGCAAAGAGTGATAGCTTTGTTTCTTCTTTGCCTGTTTTAATACCTTCAGTTTCTTTTTCTTCTCTTATTGCTAAAGCTAACATTTCCAGGACAATATTGAACAACAGTGGTGATAATGGACATCCTTGTTTCGCCCCGGTCTTACTGGAAATGTTTCTAGCTTGTCCCCATTACATATGATGCTTGCTGAAGGTTTTAGGTAGATACTATTTATTATTTTAAGGAAGACTCCATTTATTCCTATGCTCTCAAGTGTTTTTAATAGGAATGGTGTTGTATTTTGTCAAAAGCTTTTTCTGCATCTATTGAAATGACCATGTGATTTCTGTCAGTTTTGTTGTTGATATGATCAATTATGCTGATAGTTTTCCTAATATTGAACCAGCCCTGGTATAAATCCTACCTGGTCATAGTGTATTATTCTTGTGATAAGTTGCTGTAATCTACTTGTTAATATTTTATTTAAAATTTTTGCATCTATATTCATTAGGGAAATTGGTCTGTAATTTTCTTTCTCTGTTTTGACTCTTCCTGGTTTAGGTATCAGCACCATATTTGTATCATAAAAAGAATTTGGTAATTTGGACTCCTTCTTCACCTATTTTCCCAAATAGTCTATATAGTATTGGAATTAATTGTTCTTTAAATGTTTCATAGAATTCGCTTGTAAATCCATCTGGCCCGGAGATATTTTCCTAGGGAGTTGTCAATGGCTTGTTCAATTTCTTTTTCTGAGATGGGGTTATTTAAATATTTTGCTTCCTTTTCTGTTAATCTGGGCAATTTATATTTTTGTAAATATTTATCTATTTTACTAAGATTGTCAAAGTTATTGGCATACAATTGGGCAAAATAGTTCCTAATTATTGTTTTAATTTCCTCTTCCTTGGTCGTGGATTCACCCTTTTCATTTTTGATACTGGTAGTTTGGTTTTCTTCTTTCTTTTTCTTTAATTAAATTAACCAAAGGTTTATCTATTTTACTGTTTTTTTTTCCATAAAATCAGCTCTTAGTTTTATTTATTAGTTCAATAGTTTTCTTAATTTCAATTTTCTTAATTTCTCCTTTGGTTTTCAGTATTTCTAATTTGGTGTTTAATTGGGGATTTTTAATTTGTTCTTTTTCTAGTTTTTTTAGTTGTATGCCCAATTTATTGATCTCCTCTTTTTCTGTTTTATTCAGATAAGCATTTAGAGATATAAAACTTCCCCTAAGAACTGCTTTCACAGCATCCCATATGTTTTGGGATGTTGTCTCATTATTGTCTTGAATGAAGTTATTGATTATTTCTCTGACTTGTTTGACCCAATCATTTTTTAGGATTAGATTATTTAGTTTCCAATTTTTAAAAATTTTTAACATGTGTTTTTAAAACTTTGGGTTACAAATTTTCTCCCTTCCTCCCTCCCCACCCACCCTCACTGAAAAGGCAAGCATCTTGATACAGGTTATAGATGTGTAGTCGTGTAAAACAGTTCCGTAGTAGTCCTGTTGTGAAAAACTAAGTATATTTCCCTTCATCCTATCCTACCCCCCATTTATTCTATTATCTCTTTTGACCCTGTCCCTCCTCAGAAGTGTTTGCTTTTGATTATCCCCTCCCCCAATCTGCCCTCCCCTCTATCAACCTCCTACTCTCTTGTCCCCTTCCCCCCTTATTTTCCTGTAGGGTAAGCTAGATTTCCATACCCCATTGTGTATGTTATTCCCTCTTTAAGTCAAATCCTATGAGAATAAGGATTCTCATTCCCTCTCACCTTCCCCCATTTCCCCTCCACTGTAAAAGCCTTTTCTTGTCTGTTTCATGTGAGATATTTTACCTCATTCTACTTCTCCCTTTCTCCTTCTCCCAGTATAATCCTCTCTCACCCCTTAATTTTATTTTCCAGATATCACCCCTTCATCTTCAACTTCCCCTGTGCCCTCTATCTATCTATACATACATATAATTTTTTTCCCTCCCACTAACTAAATATTGACAAAGGACTCATGAGTTACAAATGTCATCTTTCCCTGCAGGCATGTAAACAGTTCAACCTTAATAAGTCTCTTTCGTGTTTATCTTTCGTGTTTATCTCTTCATGTTTCTCTTGCATCTTGTATGTGAAAGTCAAATTTTCTATTCAGTTCTGGTCTTTTCATCACGAATGCTTGAACGTCCCCTGTTTCATTGAATGAACATTTTTTACCCTGAAGAGTTATACTCAGTTTTGCTGGGTAGGTGATTCTAGGTTGTAGTCCTATCTCCTTTGCCCTCTGGAATATTATATTCTGTGCCCTCCAGGGGTCCCTTAATGTAGAAGCTGCTAAATTTTGTGTTATCCTGATTGTGTTTCCACAATACTTGATGTTTCCTTTTGACTGCTTGCAATATCTTCTCCTTGACCTGGGAATTCTAGAATTTGGCTTCAACATTCCTAGGAGTTTTCCTTTGGGGATCTCTTTCAGGAGGTGATAGGTGGATTCTTTCCATTTCTATTTTGCCCTCTGGTTCTAAAATATCAGGGCAGTTTTCCTTCTTGAAAGATGATGTCTAGGCTCTTTTTTTGATCATGGCTTTCAGATAGTCCAATAATGTTTAAGTTCTCTCTCCTGGATCTATTTTCCAGGTCAGTTGTTTTTCCAATGAGATATTTCACATTCTCTTCTATTTTTTCATTTCTTTGGATTAGTGTTACAGTGCCTTGATTTCTCAAATTGTCACTAGCTTCCAATTTCTCCATTCTAATTTTTTTTGAAGCAAATGTTTTAATGGTAAAACTCACATCATGCATATCTGTGTATGCCAGTTAATTCATTCTCAAAAGATTTATTACTTGTATTTACACATGACTCTAAGAAATTTTTTTTTTATAAATTTAATATTCCAGAAAAGTATTGGGGAGGGGCTGAGAGGAAGGAGACAGTTATTTAAAAATAAAGGTAAAATTTACTCAATTTGCCAAGCCAAGTAAGAAATATGTTATTTACGAACTTGTGAATAAAAGTATTTTATGGAGGTCTATCTATAGGAAAGGGAGAACTCTCTTGCTCTCATGCTCTCACTCTTGTTCTAGTTATAGTTTTTCCTCTATCTCTAAAGCCAGTTCTCTCTATTTACTACTCCATGCTGCACATTATAAATGCATGTATACATGCATTCATACATGTACTGTATACCATTTGTATTTGTGTATGTGTATGCAAACATCCTGCACATATACATATATTTATATGCATCTCTGTACATGTGCTTGTGTTCTCACACCTTTGACAAATTGCTATGTGGTGTGTTGAGGTTATTTACCTGCACAAGCAGATGAAGTTAAATGCATAAAATATGTATTCTTTAACTTTTTTTAAATGATATAGATAGGAAATGTGAGACCTCAAAAGTTCAAATTTTTATTACCTTATTAAATCATGTCTGAGTATGTTGTATATATATGCATGTGTATATATATGTATGTGTGTGTATATGTATATGTATGTGGAAGTGTGTGGTGTATGTGTGTGTATATTTCTGAAATAAACAAATTGCATGTAACATTTGAGAGTTTTTTTATGCAATCCTCATTCATGTTTGTTGGTGAATATTGAAATATTTGTTTTTGTTGATAGTTAAGTTTGCAATAAAAAAAAATAAAAGTGTTGCCCATTTATTTGCTTGAATGATTTTCACCAGGATATCTTGTTACCTCTTTGAGATTCAGTGCTTTCATCTTCTACGTTTTAGGGGCAGAGCAACTTAATATAAACTGGGCTGGACCTATAATCAGACCTCCATTCAAGTCCATTACCAAGGGCAAGTCACTTAACTCCTTTGAATCGCCATTTCTTCATCATTAAAATGGAGATAATAATGTCTATTAATTATCTCATAGTGTTGTTGGGAGGATCAAATTAGTAAAGGACTTTGCAACCTTTGAAGACCTAAAGAAATATAAATTATTGTTATCATCCTGCAATGGAAGGACACTAACATTATTCTCTACGAGAGGTTGTTAATCCCTTAGAGCCAAAGCAGGAGACAAATTTAGACACATTTAGACATAAATATATAAATGTATATGTAATTTTAAATGCATTAAATGAAATACATAGATTATAAAAGAAACCAATATATTAAAATATAGTTATCAAAATATTTGTTGTGGAGCAGCAAGGTGACGCAGTGGATAGAGCACTGGCTCTGGAGTCAGGAGGACCTGAGTTCAGATACATTCTCAGACCAGACTTATATTGCCACTTCCTTCTCCATTGTGCCAGCCACCATTTTATTTTATTTTTTTTTTATTTTCAGTTTTCAACATTTACTTCCACAAGATTTTGAGTTCCAAATTTTCACTCCATCTCACCCCTCCCCCCACCCCAAGATGGCATGCATTCTGAATACCCCTTCCCCTAGTCTGCCTTCCCTTCTATCTCTCCCCCCACTTCTCTTATCCCCTCTATTTTCCTGTAGGGCAGGACAGATTTCTGTACCCCATTTCCTGTATTTCTTATTTCCCAGTTGCATGTGAAAACATTTTTTTTAAACATGTGTTTTTAAAACTTTGGGTTCCAAATTTTCTCCCTTCCTCCCTCCCCACCCACCCTCATTGAAAAGGCAAGCAACTCAATATAGGTGATACATGTGCAGTTATGCAAAACACTTCCATAGTAGACATGCAGTGAAAAACTAACTCTATTTCTCTTAATCCTATTCTGCCCTCCCCCATTGATTCTATTTTTCCTTTTGACCCTGTCCCTCCTCAGAAGTATTTGCTTCTGATTACCCCCTTTCCCTCCTATTCTGCCCTCCTCTCTATCATCCCCCTTTCCCCCCTATTTTCCTGTAGGGTAAGACAGATTTCCATACCCAGTTGAGTGTGTATGTTATTCCCTCCTTAAGTCAAATCCTATGACAATAAGATTCACTCATTCCCTCTCACCTTCCCCCATTCCCCCTCCACTGTAAGAGCCTTTTCTTTTCTGTTTTTTTGTGAGATAATTTATCCTGTTCTGCCTCTCCCTTTCTTCTTCTTCTAGTATAATCCTCTCTTACCCCTTAATTTTATTCTCCAGATATGACCCCTTCATCTTCAACTCACCCTGTGCCCTCTATCTATCTATCTATCTATCTATCTATCTATCTATCTATCTATCTCTGTCTGTCTTTCTGTCTGTCTGTCTATCTATCTATCTATGTATATACATATAATTTTTTCCCTCCAACTACCCTAATACTGACAAAGGTCTCATGAGTTACAAATATCATCTTTTCATGCAGGAATGTAAACAGTTCAACCTTAATAAGTCTCTTATGATTTCTCTTTTCCTGTTTACCTCTTCATGTTCTACTTGAGTCTTGTATTAGAAAGTCAAATTTTCTATTCAGCTCTGGTCTTTTCATCAAGAATGCTTGAAAGTCCTTTATTTCACTGAATGACCATTTTTTCCCCCTGAAGGATTATACTCAGTTTTGCTGGGTAAGTGATTCTTGGTTGTAATCCTATCTCCTTTGCCCTCCGGAATATTATATTCCATGCCCTGTGGTCCCTTAATGTAGAAGCTGCTAGATCTTGTGTTATCCTGATTGTGTTTCCACAATATTTGAATTGTTTCTTTCTGGCTGCTTGCAATATTTTCTCCTTGACCTGGGAACTCTGGAATTTGGCTACAATATTCCTAGGAGTTTTCCTTTGGGGATCTCTTTCAAGAGGAGATCAGTGGATTCTTTCCATTTCTATTTTGCCCTCTGGTTCTAAAATATCAGGACAGTTTTCCTTGATCATTTCTTGAAAGATGATGTCTAGGCTCTTTTTTTGATCATGGCTTTCAGATAGTCCAATAATGTTTAAGTTCTCTTTCCTGGATCTATTTGCCATGTCAGTTGTTTTTCCAATGAGATATTTCACATTGTTTTCTAATTTTTCATTCTTTTGGATTTGTTTTACAGTGTCTTGATTTCTCATAAAGTCACTAGCTTCCAATTGCTCTACTCTAATTTTTAAGGAAGTATTTTCTTCAGTAATCTTTTGGACTTCCTTTTCCATTTTACCAATTTTGCTTTTTAGGGCATTCTTCTCCTCATTGGCTTTTTGGACCTCTTTTGCCATTTGGGTTAGGCTATTTTTTAAGTTGTTATTTTCTTCAGTATTTTTTTGGGTCTCCTTTAGCAAGTTGTTGACTTGTTTTTCATGATTTTCTTGCATCACTCTCATTTCTCTTCCCAGTTTTTCCTCTGCTTCTCTTTCTTGCTTCTCAAAATCCCTTTTGAGGTCTTCTGATCAACCATCCAGTTTGTCTTGGATTGGAAATTTGTTTCACTCTGTCTTTTTGTGGGTTCTGCTGCTTTAGAATTTGTTTAGAGCCATTTTTTTACAGGTATTTGTAGGGGTTTGAGGGAGAGCTCAAGCAAGTCACTGCTTTCACTCCGCCATCTTGACTCCTCTCCATTCTAATTTTTAAGGAAGTATTTTCTTCAGTAAGCTTTTGGACTTCCTTTTCTATCTGGCCAATTTTGCTTTTTAGAGCATTCTTTTCCTCATTGGCTTTTTGGACCTCTTTTGCCATTTGGGTTAGGCTATTTTTTAAGGTGTTATTTCCTTCAGTATGTTTTGGGGTCTCCTTTAGCATCACTCTCAGTTTTTCCTCTACTTCTCTTATGTGCTTCTCAAAATCCTTTTTG
Organism: Vombatus ursinus; assembly: GCF_900497805.2. Classification (NCBI taxonomy): domain Eukaryota; kingdom Metazoa; phylum Chordata; class Mammalia; order Diprotodontia; family Vombatidae; genus Vombatus; species Vombatus ursinus. The sequence continues at coordinate 32,963,634 of NW_020954548.1, read as the reverse complement.
AGCTCTTCCATGGCCTGGGACCGATTCATATTTTTCTTGGAGGCTTTGGATGTAGGAGCTTTGACTTCATTGTCTTCTTCTGGTTGTATGTTTTGATCTTCTTTGTCACCAAAGTAAGATAATATAGTATGACTCTTTTTGTGCTGCTTGCTCATGATCCCGGCCAATTACTTGAGTTATAAACTCTTTGTTAAGGTAGGAGTCTGTAGTGTGGAGAATGTACTGTCCCAAGGTTCAGGGGTTTTGTGCAGCTGTTTTCAGAGATACTTCTAGGGACCTGTAAATTTTCAGTTCTTCCAAGGTGCTATGATCAAGGGCGAGGTGTTTACTCCTTTCCTGGCCTGTGCTCTGGTCTATGAGCACTCTTTTCTGTCTTGGAACTGTGAGGAGGGTTTCCTTTCTACTACCACTACAAGCTCCACCAAACCAGCGCTCCTCCTCGCCACAGGACCGCCACCCAGACCTGTGACCCAGATCCAGGCACGTGCAAAGCAAGACAATCTTGTACCAGAAGAGAGATCCCTGCAATCCCGCTCTGATCAGCCACTCAAGTCCCCCTCAGTCTGTGGTCTGGAAGCTCAGGAGGCAGCTGCCACCCCAGGGAATGGGGCTGGAACCCCACTGTGTTTCTCTTTCAGCACCGCCGTCACAGACTTTTTCCACTGACCTTCTAAGTTGTCTTTAACATTTGCGGGTTGAGAAGTCTGGAAACTGCCACAGTTGCCTGTGATTCAGTCCTTTAAGGCCTGCAGGCTCCAGGTTCGCTGTGGCCTGTGCGCCCACACAAACTGCGCTCCTCTCCCTGCCCGGTGCGATATACGTTTCTGATCAACCATCCAGGTTATCTTGGGCTGGAAATTTGTTTCATTCTGTCTTTTTGTGGGTTCTGCTGCTTTAGAATTTGTTTAGAGCCATTTTTTATAGGTATTTGGTGGGGTTTGGGGGAGAGCTCAAGCAAGTCACTGCTTTCACTCCGCCATCTTGGCTCTGCCCCCTCCAATTATTTTGAGTATATCTTTCCATGGCCCTTTATTACATATAATTTTTATTGCATCATGATCTGAAAAGGATGCATTTAATATTTCTGCCTTTCTGCTTTGAATTGTGAGGTTTTTATGCCCTAGTAGACTAGGTCAATTTTTGTGTATGTGCCATGTACCGCCAAAAAAAGTATATTCCTTTCTATCCCCATTCAATTTTCTCTAGAGGTCTATCATATCTAACTTTTCTAATATTCTATTCACCTCCTTAACTTCTTTCTTGTTTATTTTGTGGTTAGATTTATCTAGTTCAGAGAGGGGGAGGTTGAGGTCCCCCACTAGTGTAGTTTTGCTGTCTATTTCTTCCTGTAACTCCCTGAACTTCTCCTCTAAGAATATGGATGCTATACCATTTGGTGCATATATGTTTAGTAATGATATTATTTCGTTGTCTATGGTGCCTTTTAGCACGATGGAATTTCCTTCCTTATCTCTTTTGATAAGATCTATTTTTGCTTTTGCTTTGTCTGAGATCAGGATTGTTACCCCTGCTTTTTTTACTTCAGCTGAAGCATAATATATTCTGCTCCAGCCTTTTACCTTTACCCTGTATGTGTCACTCTTTTTCAAATGTGTTTCCTGTAAACAACATATTGTAGGATTATGGTTTTTAATCCATTCTGCTATCAGCTTCTATTTTATGGGAGAGTTCATCCCATTGACATTCACAGTTATGATTACTATCTGTGTCTTTCTCTCCATCCTTCCCCCCCCCGTTTATGCTTTTCTTTCTCCTTTCTCCTTTTCCCTCCTTACTAGTGTTTTGCTTTTGACCATGGCCTCCCTCAGTCCCTCCTCCCTTCTATTAGCCCTTTCCCTTTTCTTCCCTTCACCCTTACTACTTCTTCCCTTCCTTCTATCCCCCCCCTTCTTTCCCCTTTTCCCTCCTACTGCCTATAGGGCAAGTTAGATTTCTATACCTAACTGATTATGTTGTTCCCTTCTTGAACCAAATCTAATGAGAGTAAGGTTCAAACAATGTTCATCTCCCTCCTTTCTTTCCCTCTGCTGTGTTAGGTTTTTGTGCCTTTTTCTATAATGTAATTTACCCTTGTCTGCCTCCTCCTTTCCTTTTCTCTCAGTCCATTTTCTTAGATCAGATTAATCTACTTCCTTGGATCCATTTAACCCACTTCATTAGATTTTTTTTTTTATCATTACCTCAAAGTCAACTTATATCCACCCCCTTTATGTATATCCCTTTAACATGGTGTAATAATAATACAGTTCTCAAAAATTATGTCACCTTCCCTTGTAGGGATGTAAACAGTTTGCCCTTATTAACAACGTGCTGTATCTTTCTATCCTGTTTGCCTTTTTATGTCTCTCTTGAGTCTTGTATTTGAAGATCAAATTTGTTATTTTCTTCAGTGAACTTTAGTATCTCTTTTTCCATTTGGCCAATTCTACTTTTTAAGGAGTTGTTTTCTTCAGTTCTTTTATTTTTTGTTGTTGTTGTAATTTTTGCAAATCTTTTTCCATTTGACAATTCTACTTTTTAAAGAGTTTTTCTTTTCAGTGGATTTTTGTGCCTCTTTTACCATTCGGCCTATTTTTAAGGTTTTGTTTTTGTCAGTATTTTTTGTGCTTCCTGTATCATACTGTTGACTCTTTTTTCATGATTTTCTTGTATCATTCTCATTTCTTTTCCCAATCTTTTTTTTCCCTCTCTTATTTGAGTTTTGAAATACTTTTTGAGCTCTTCCATGAATTCTTTTTGGTACCAAGACCAATCACATTTTTCTTTGAGGCTTTGCAAGTAGTTGTTTTAACATTGTTTTCCTCTTCTGAGTTTCTGTTTTGATATTATCTGTCACCATAGTCATTTTCTATCATCAGGTTGGGTTTTTTTTTTTATTTTGTTTTTGCTTATTTTTCCAGCCTATTTCTTGACTTTTAATTTTATGTTAAAGTTGGATTCTGCTTCTAGGGTGGAAGGGGCACTGTCTGAAGCTTCAGGTTTTTCGTTCTCTTGTTTTAAGAGCTATTTCTGGGGGTCTGCAAGTTTTCAGTTCTTTCAAAGTGGTATGATCTAAGGGAGATGTGGTCTGTACTCCTAGTCTACATTCTGCTCTGAATGATCACAAGCACTGTTTTCTACTCTGGAACTCTGACCAGCATCCCTGCTCCTCTGCAGGTGAGAGTGTTAGTGTACTATTGTTCCTCCTCGCCCTGAGACTGTGACCTGGTTCCCTGTATGGGCAATGCAACAGAGTATTGTATGCAGTACTAAGCATGGGGCCTCACTGTGTTGGCTTACACAGAGGCTCAGGGACTTGCTCCTGGCTTGCAAGGCATGGCATGCACTGGACTGTGATCCCTGCTTACCCCAGTGAGATATTCCTTTCCTTCCAATCTTCTAAGTTGCCTTAGGCTAGAGTATTGTTTTGCCCCATCTTTTTGTTGATTTTGCTACTGCAGAATTAATTTTAAGGCTGTAGTTTAAAGTTGTTTGGAGGGGAATTTGGGAGAAGTTGGATGACTCTCTGCTTTTACTCCATCATCTTGACTCCACCCCAAAAATCCATTTCTTCTTAGGTTAATCTGAATGTTTTATATTTTTGTAAGTATTCTTCCATTTCATCTAGGTTATTAGGTTTTTTAGGTATATAGATGAGCAAAGTAGTTTCAGATTTCTCCTTTTTTACTTTTGATACAAATAATTGGTTTTCCTCTCTATTTTATTAGGGTTTTTTTAGGTTTCTTTTCCAATTTTGTTTATCTCTTTCTCTTTTAGAATTTCTACTTTGGTGTTTGGTGGTACTTTTAGAATTTTGTTGCTTTTCTAGTTTATTTCTATGTGCAGTTCATTATTCCATTTTTTTTCTCTCTCTTATTGATGAAAGTTTTTAGAGATATAAATTTTCCCTTAAGGATTGCTTTGCTGCATCCCACAAGTTTTGTTATGTTGTCATTGTCATTTTCTTTATTGAAATTTTCTGTTGTTCATATACATTGTTCTTTGACCCACCAATTCTTTGTATTTAAACTTAATCTCCAATGAATTTTTAATTCTTCATTCGTCCTTTGTTGAATATAATTGTAACCCCTCTTCCTAAGGCCCAATGGTATGGAACTCTCTCCTTATTTATGGAGATAAAGGCCTTGCTGTACATGAGGGGCAGGACAGAATAGGTGAGAGACAGAGCTCAAGCTTTCACCAGTCCCCTTCAAGTTCCCTTTGAGGGACACATCAGCTTTTGAGTCTTCTTTTTGACTCTTCAAGTGTTAAATCACTTCAGGTACTCCTAGCTTCCGGTTTCCAGAGAGAAGATACAGGAGACCAAACCCATTTCTGGTTGCTGAAGGAAAATACTTTGGAAAGACATAAGCAGAGTGGATGATCTTCATCATGTCTGTGTTCTCAGCTAGCAGTAGCAACTCTAGAGACTTGATGGATTTACCCCTTGAGTAAGATGGAGGACCATTTCTCTTGGTTGAGCTGAGTTATCTTGCTCCTAATGGGAGAGCTCCTTCACTCTGGTATATATTGTCCTGCTTTCTGTTTTGCTATAATTTGGATAAATGGGTTTCTTCTCTATTCTCTATGTATGTTCATTGTGGGAACTGATATTAGGTGGGAAAGGGGGTTAAGACTTGGATATAAAGCTTGGGGTTCTCCTTCCCCCCAAAATGACAAAGTTATCAAAAGTTATATGGAATAAGATCATATTCTTTAGAGGAACAAGATTTAAGGGAGCAGACAGACATACTTCTAGCCCAGTACCCCCTCTCTCTGAAGAGAGCAGAGTGGCTTCTAACCCCAACTTCCTGCTTCCTCTACTGGCAAGAACAAAAGTCTTCCTTAGAGAAGGGGAGGGGGAGAAAAGATTAGAATTGTCTATTCTACCTCCCTCTGAGCCACAAAATGGCAGGCTTCCCTGGCACATATGGAGCCTCACCATATATGTGAGCTCATCTCACTCCTCTGTTCTTCACTACATGAGGTCTTCTCTATCACTACATAATTTTATTGTATTGTGGTCAGTAAAAGATGTGTTTAATGTAATTGCTTTTCTGCATTTGTTTGTGAGGTTGTATGTCCAATATACATGGTCAGTTTTTATAAAGGTGCCAGGCACAGTTGAGAAATACATAAACTTCTTTTTTCCCTTTAAGTAATTTCCAGAAATCTCTCATCTCTAATTTTCCTGGAGTTCTGTTCAGACACTTCTTTCTTGTTTGCTTTTTGTTAGATTAGTTTTAGTCTAAAAGAAGTATCTTAAAGGTCCTCACTCTTATAAGTTCACTGTCTATTTATCTATACAGAATTTAAGTATTTGATTGTTTAAGTACTTCTTTTAAGTATTTAAATGTTATGTAGTTTGGGCCATATATATTTATTATTGATATTGATACATTATTTATGGTGGTTTCTCTGTTCCTTTTTTATGTGTCTATTTTTACTGTAGTCTTATCTGAGGTCATGACTGCTATCCTTGCTTTGTTTGAATTCACCTGAAATATAATAAACTCTACTCTAGCCTCGCATTTTAATTCTCTACAAATCTTTATGTGTCAGATTTGTTGTTGTTGTTTTTTGTATAGACCATAGTGTTGGATTCTGGTTTCTAATCATTCCAGTCTGATATCCTTTTCCACTTTATGGGAGCTCATCCTATTCGCTTTCACATTATAATTGTTATTATGTGTTTTCCTCCACCCTTTCCTCTTGTACTTTTCCCTCTCTTTGCCCTCCCCCTTTACAAAGAAAAAAAAAAAACACGATGAAGGATAAGTTTACTGAGCATCTGATCTTTAATCGAAGCTATCCATTTCTCCTCTGTTGTTCCTTTTCTCTTATGCTTTCCCCACCTACACCATAGATTTTTATTCTTTCTTCACCTTAATTCCCACTTCATACTCCAATGTTAAATATGTCCTGGTTATGACTACTACCTTCAGTAATCTGAGGAAGCTAGGGGGAACAGAAATGGAGTGAATGCTGTACCTGGATACAGGAATACCTGAGTTCAAATCCTGCCTCCATGTCTTAATAGCTCTGTGACACTGGGCAAGTTGCTTCACCTCTCTCTAAGCATTGTTTCCTCATGTAAATTCAGATAGTAATAGCACCTACTTCATGGAGATTTTGTGTGAATCAAATGAGATAATGTGTGTAAAGTGCTTTTCAGGCCTTAAATCAATATATAAATGTCAGTTTTTATTATTAATATTATCTTTCTTGTCCTTCCTTTTAAACTCTTCTATCCCCTCTTCCTGTCCCTGGCTGTTTCCCTGTTAAATTTAATGTATTTCTTTAACTTTCCTTTGTATGTGTGTATGCATTTCTGTATGTGAGTTGTCAAGAAGTATTTATTAAGCACCTAATATTTTCCAGGCACTATGCTAAGCACTTGGAACACAAAAAAAGGCAAAAACATCCCCTGAACTCAAGAAGCTCAAAATTTAATGAGGTTTGAGACAACATGTAAATAACCAAGTTCATATAAGACATATATAGGATAAATTGGAGATAATCTCAAAGGGAAGTTGCTAGCATTAAAAAGGATTGAGAAAGCCTTCTTAGAGAAGGTAGGATTTTAGCTGAGACTTCCATGAAGCCAGGAAAGCCAGGAGGCTTAGAGGAGCAAGAGAATTCCAGGCATGGAGAACAGCTGGTGAAAATGCATAGAGTTGAAGTGTCATGTATTAGGAACATCAACGAGGGAGAATCTCTAGGTCACAGAGTACATGGAAGAAACTAAGGTATAAACAAAGGTAAGAGAGAGCCAGGGTTTTGAAGATTATAAAGGGTTTTGAATGTCAGAGGATTTTATATTTGACCCTATAAATAGTAGGGAGACAATGGAGGTTATTGAATAGGCATATGCTTTGGTCAGACTTGTGCTTTAGGAAGATCGCTTTGATAGCTAGCTGAGTGGAAGCTGACTGAAGTGGAGAGAGACTTGAGGCAGGGAAACCGTACCAAAAGTTATTGCAATAGGAGAGATTGGAGGTCATGATGAGGATATAAAACAAGGTTAGGGGTTGTAAGGCAGAGGAAGAGATGGAATGGCAACAGGTTATGATCAGATAAAAGAATTTCAAGGTTCATGAACATAGGTGTGAAACTCTTATGGGTGATAGTAATATAAAAGGTATGGCCAATTCTGTGTAATTGAGGTGGGATAAAGGATTATGTCATGGGAAATGAGTAAATTGAGGAAATGGGAGATTAGGGTTTTGAGGGAGGACCAATTTGTATGTTGAAGTCCCTTAATAAGAGACCAAGAGTTGGGGAGAAGACAAGACTCTTCAGTCAGTCACTGAACTCATTAAGAAAAATAGAAGAGTATCCTGGAGGTCAGGAGATAGCAGATACTAGAATCTGGCTACGATGGGTAATAAATCTTTTGCTTAGAGGTTACTGAGTAGAAAGCCTGAAAGTGGCACTGGGGAGTAAGGAGTATTCCAACTCCCATGCCATGACCAGTAAGGTAGGGATGTACGAGGGAAAATTCAACTAGTGTTGGAAAGGGTTGCCAGGGAGTCTGTATAATCAAAAGAGAATGATGTTTCAGTGAATTTAGGAAGATAGGAGTGAAAAAGGAAAAAAACCTATTTACTTGGGGAGCAGGCATTTCAGACAGCACAGTGAAAAGACAGGTAGATCTTGAGTAGGACGTTGAATAGGGGTGGGCAAAGATGGATGGGAATAAAGGACTATGCAGGGGGAAATTGAATTTGTACAATAATACCTGGGGGGTCAGGACTAATTGTGGGGAGAATATGACAGGGTAGGAGTGAGCTCAGGCGGGTCATCATCCTGGGTTTCCAGAAAGAGCTTATATGGAGGTACGGTTCGCCAGTTCCCTTTCCAGTGCTTTCTTCCATATCTCTCTGTGTCTTTTCCAATTTTTTCCTGTAGCATTTTCATCTCATTTATAAAAACCTTTAAAAATCTTTGTTTCATTACTTCTAGAAATTCTGGAAATTTATGTACCAATTGTGTTTTGAGACTTTGCTCATACATATTTTGGTGTCACTCTCTTTTTCTGTGTTTATACCTTGAGCATCCCTGTCACTCAAGATTTTTGTGGTGAGATCTTTTTTTGATTTGTCCATTCTTCCAGACTATTTCCAGACTGTTGACTTCAGACTTGATGTTAGGGCCAGGCTCTGCACGCTTTTGGGGGGAATGTCTGAGCTAGTCTTGCTGTTTTTTTGGGATATTGAATGTTGTGGTGTTCCAGGATTTCAAAGATAGGCTGGGGACCTGTAAGCTTTCAGTGTTCCCAAAATGCTCTGATCCAGGGCAAGGTCTTATTACTGCTCTCCAGTATGGGTTCTGCAAGTTACTATTGTGACTTTGTGTCTGGGCAATAGGCTTATGGACTTGTTTGCCCTCATTGGAAATTTCATTAGAGTGCTGCTGAACCCAGCCATTATCAGTCAATTGCAAACTGTCAGCACAGAACTTACTGTGGCAAACTGGGCTGGACAAATGATTCACCAACTTTTTTTGGATTTCCTCATCCATATTCAATCTGGTGTGTTTTCTAGATTGTTTTAAAGGAGTTTGTGGAGGGTAGCTCACTGCATTCTTTCCAGTCACACTCAGTAGTAGCTTTGTTTTCTTAGCCAATCTATCACTCTTTCAATTTATTTGTTTTTTAAGTTAATTCACATTTAAAAATATAAGCATGTTTAGATTTTCCTCCATTTATCAATAATATTGGGTTTTTTAATTGAGTTTTTTTAAAGTCATCATCTGTAAACATAGTAATTTAATCTTTTCAGTTCTTTTAGCTTATTCTACTTTATAGCAACCCTATTCCCACCATTTCTCTATCCCCCTCCCATTTGTGATCCCTTTCTTTAGTTTTGGAAATGAGCTTAACTCTTTAATTCCTTTATCTTTCTCTTCTTTTTTTTTTTCAGTTAAGGAATCAAATAAAGTGTCCCCTCCTTTTTTCCCTTTTAACTTACTAGTTTAAAATTTTTATTTCCTGTGTCTCTTTGTAAGTAGGATTTCTTTCTCTTCCTTATTTCTTTTTCCTTTCTGTCTATTCTATACTTTTATTCTTTGATTCATAGCCCTTATACTTATTTAATCCTTCTTTATACTCTGTATTCCTCATGAAATTAAAGCTTCTAAGGTACCTGTTTCAAGTTCCTTCCTCTAAAAAGTTTATGTTATTTCACTAAATCTTTAAGCTAATTTAGGTAGCATCACTTTTATTATATTGTACAGCCTAGCCATGAGCACTTAACATTCAATCAGTTATTTATTTCTTGCTATTTCTTAAATGAATGTTTTAAAATTATATTTATACTGGTCTTGAGTATGTCTTGGTAGATTGTCTCCCAGATATTTTATCCCGGATATTTTGAATGGGTCTTCTTTTTCTGTCATTTCTTCTTAGATTTTATTATTACTACATAGAAATGTTGTTGGGATTTTTTTTTATGGATTTATTTTGTATCCTGCTGTTTTGCTAAATCTATTAATTGTCTCAGTTTCTTTGCTGATTTGCTAAGAATTTCTACCTAACCATCGTGTCATTAGCAGATGGGAATGTTTTTGTCTCCTCTTTGCTTATTTTTTGTCTTTAATTTTGTTTAGTTTTCTCATTCTTATTTTTCTCATCTTAAATAATAGGAGGAAAGAAGGCATCTTTGCTTTACCCCTGTATCTTTTAGGAAAGTTTTTTGTATTTCCTCCTTACATAAAATGTTAGCGTTTTGGTTTTAGATATTTGCTTTTTATCCCATCCATGCCTATGTTTTATTGAGTTCTCTTTTTTTAGCATAAATCAACATTTAAATCTTTCAAAAGCATTTTTCTATCTATGGAATAATATCATATATGGAATCATATATCAATTTGATTGTTTATGTTATGATTGTTTTTGTTTTAAAATTTTTTTAATATTCATGAATGAGATTGGCTAATAGTTCTCTTTCTTTTCTTTATGTCTCTATGGTTAGGGTGTTAGAACTATATTTACCTTATGAAGGGTGTTGAGTAGAGTGTTTTCATTGTCTTTTTTTAGAATAATAGATATCATATAGATATTAATTAGTCTTTAAAAGTTTTATAGGCTACTGTAAATTCATCTGGATTAGGATTTTTCCTTTGGTAGTGCTTTTAAAGCTAGTTTAGTTTCCTTTTAAAAAATTGGATTATTTATTATTTATATTAAGATATTGATGGTGATACAGTAATAATAGTGTTCCTCTTTCAGAGTCTGGAAAATCTAATAGAAAGATAAACAAAATGGAAAATAAAGAACTGAACAAACTGTAGATGAATTTAGAGCTGAAATAGAAAATTTCTGAAGGAACATTAAAGAATTTGCTTTTCAGCTTCATATGGAACTTTTTCAAAAATAGACCCTGTGTGAGGGCACAGAGAAATTGTAAATAAATGTAAAAAAGGCAGAAATACTAAACTCATCATTTATAGGCCCTACTGCGATAAAATATTAATACAGAGAGACCAAGTAAAAAGCAAAGAGCTAAATGGAACTTAATAATGATATCCAGAATGATGAGTGGTTCAAAACATAAATCACAGACATAATTAATTACTATGTGAAAGATAATGATAATGATGAGACAGTATACCAAAATTTGGGGGATGCAGCCGAAGCAATCTTCAGGGGAAAACTATTATTTATTGGACAATCTCACATTTATAGTAACAGCACAAATTAATGTTTCTAGATTCTCTAGCAACTCTCTAGTTCCTTTGAACCTCATTGTTCAGCTGAAACTGCTCTATGTAAAATTAGGAACTGCCAATTCTAACAGACGTTACTCAGTTCTCATCCTTCATGAGCTCTTTGCAGACTTTGACATTTTATCTCTTTGACACTTCATTCTCTTGTTCTTCATGACACTGCTCTCCCCTGGTTCACCTCCTACCTGTTTAACCAGTTCATCTCAGTCTCCTTTGCTAGATGTTCATTCATGACATATCCACCAACAGTGGATGTCTCCAAATGCTCTGTCCTGGAACCTTTTCTCCTTTCCCTCTATGTTGTTTCACTTGGTGATCTCATACTCTCCCAAGGATTCTCTTTAACATCTCTATAAATGATTTTCAGTTCTGTCTCTCCATCCTTAACTTCTCTCCTGACCTCCATTCTTACACTTCCAGCTGCCTATTGGACATTTCTAACTGGATGTCTGTTAAATACCTTAAATGCAACATGTCACTCCCTTCTTCCTAACTTTCCTATTACTCTTCTCCTAGTCTCCCCAGGCTTACAACCCAGGTGTCAAGGATGGCCAAAAATCAGGGCAGTCCCTCTCAGAGAAAGTCACCTCCTTGAGGAGTGTTGCTTTTCAGCTCTCCCCCTGGTGCATTACAGGGAGGGAGTGGCACACACCAGTACTAGAGACACTGGAGGAACATTACCATCAGAACCGTGAGCCATGCGCTCTGTAACACAGTTCTCCTGATTGTGCCTGCCTCAGAGGCCTTGCCTATAAAATGAAGTTAGATTAGGAGATGTTTGTTTAAGTTTCCTGTCAACTAGAATGTCCTAAGGTACTACACAGTCTGGTCCAGGCACCACTAGTTATTGCTGCTTGCTTTCAACCTGTGACGAAGGCCCACCTGTTGACTGTCCTCATTTTCATCGTACTATTACCCCATTATCAGAAAACCTCCAAACTCTTGACCACCCTTTTTTGGTGTGTGTGTGTTTTTTAAACTTGTTGCAGACTTTTTGTGGGCCCTGCTTCTCTTCTCTCCATTTTCCACTACTACTTGTTTTTCTCCACAGTGCCCCCTCCCAGGTTGGGGGTGGGGAGAGAGGCATCTTTACCTTCATTTCTGCAGACCATTTCCATCTCTTCTGTCTACGATTCCTAGATATTATGTTTTGTTACCATGTTTTGTTACTATGGCATGGTTATACATTACATATGGGCATTTTTTAAAGCAATTCACAGACTTCTATTACATTTCTACAGGTGTTTGCAACCTCTATTAGTGTTGAGACACAGAACATCCTTGGATCTCTGCCTGGGGTACTGGCAATTGACTTGAACATTACACAGCTGGCAAGAGCTGCTTGCCCCTAAGTTAGGGGTAGGGAGCCTGAGCCCTCGAGCCCACATGTGATCCTCTAGGTCCTCAAGTGAGGCCTGCATGCAACCTTCACAGAACCCCTTAATAAAAGGACTTGTTCTGTAAAACTTGGACTCAATCAAAAGGCCGCACCCAAGAACCTAGAAGACTACATGTGGCCTTGAAGCCGCAGGTTCCTCACCCCTGCGATGATGTGAGGCCCAAGCATGGGCCTGGTGTAGATGGCCACCTGGGGGCAAAGAGCCTCCCCAGGGAGACGTAGAAAGGGGCTGCTGTGCCTGTTCTTAAGGAGATGACTAGTCTCAACACTTTAGGGCTACTTTCAGCTAGGCCTGTTGAACGAGGAGCCATATTTTCTTATACATTTTTTTAAACCTCAGTAAAAGCAACCACCTGATATGAATAATGTATCTCTGAGTATTCTGTTTGTACCAGACCAGACCAAACTTAAACTAGGACAAGAAGCCTACTACAGTCCACCCTGTGACCCCTAATCCCAGTGACCAAGGCAGGCAAGGTCACAAATTATAGCTATTTCCACCTTTTGGTCTCCAGTTTTACCAAGGCAGGTACCACCAGCCTTGGGTCTCTTTTACTACCCCCTTATCCTTAGGATCCTCACAGCAAGCTTCATTTGCAATGCTAAATGTGCTGGTGCCCATTGTGCTGCCCATGCTGGGACCAGTGTCCCTGCCACATTGCTGGTTTTCATCTTGCTGCTGTCTATAGGCCCTTTGCCCTCTCTGCCTTTTCTAAATCTTGAGGCCATTACTCCTGATCCTAGTGATTATGCCAATTCATCTAATCCAAGTTAGATCTGGTCTGGTGTGAATGAACACCTGGAGCCACAGTGCTCAAGTTGGACAGGTAAAAAGCACATAGTGAGCATGACATGAAATTCATCTGCTTGGTTGTATAGTGGATCTAAGGATCTCCTAAGAGACAGACAGGGCAGTCTCTGAATGCTTCTCAAAAAAACTGTTCCTTCAGGTGGCCTGTTTTAGCCTATTTTATACTGAAATGCATGCCTTTTTAGCTATTTCCCTTCATGTTCAGTGGTAGTATCATTCCATTGAAGGAAAGTTAATGTAGGTTCTTACTAAGTTTCAGTACTCTTTAAGAATTGTGTGTAAGGGGAAGCTAGGTGGCGCAGTGGATAGAGCACCAGCCCTGAAGTCAGGAGGACCTGAGTTCAAATCCGGCCTCAGACCGAACAATTGACACATACTAGCTGTGTGACCTTGGGCAAGTCACTTAACCCTGATTGCCTCACTAAAAATAAATAAATAAATAATTGTGTGTAGTCACTTTCTTTGCTTCTTGCACAGATATTCAAGTCAAGGAATACCATGAAAAAGGCAGTAAACAACCTAACACTGAATATGTATGAGGGGCAGATCACGGTGCTTCTTGGACATAATGGAGCAGGGAAGACCACTATCTTGTCCATGCTGACAGGTATGTATGTACTTCAAAATTTGGCAATAAAAGCAGACCATTTGTTTCCCAGTGCAGAAAGGTCTGGTCTAAACTGCTGGAGAGCTATTATTTTTAATTTCTAATTACATTTTATTTTTATTTAATTATAATGATAATATATATAATTTATAATTATAAATTTTATCGCTAACTTAATATTCATCAGAAAACTTTATAAAATTAGCAAACATTTAAAATATGCAGTATAAGTAGGCTATTGGATATTGCCAATGATGATTTTCATGTAAGAAATGCTATTAAAGATGTCATCCAGAGGAGGTGGTATCATAAAAGTTGTTGGCATGTCAAAAGTGATGGGTAGCAGATAAATAGCCTGATTGCTGCAATTGGTACCCAGAATGTAAAGAAAGAAGAAGACTCTCAGCATGTTTGATTGGCTTATTGTAAAGGTTTCATGGGAATACATGGACAAGAGTCAAAAAGGAGTGGTAGGTATGGATAGAAGGAGCCCTCCATATTGATGAGATGACACATCCATTAAAGTATGAAAAGTTGTAATCAGTATGGATGTAATTCTGATTTTGCTGATGCAGGTGGGCTCTAGAAAGTCTGTTATCTGTAAACTAGCTGTCATTCAAGAAAATCTGTTCTATTATCACTGTGATGCTAGCCATGCACATGGACACTACTAGTGAACTTTCCATAGCAACAAGATGGAAGGAGGGTTGTTGTTAAGCCTGCATTCCAGACTCCCATCCAATCATATTGTTTTACTTCATCTATGATACTTCAGACTGTGTAACCAATATTTTGGGGTTTTCCATCTGTGTTTTATGTTCTTTGTTCTCTTGTACTTCCCAAAACTATATGAAAGCTAGTAAGCCTTACCTCATAGTCTTTTGACTGACTGAGGAGCCAAGAGAACCATTTTATTGTTAATTGTTAGCTTTGCCAATAAAATGAACATGCTCAGAGCATTATGCCTCAGTTTACTTTAATTTCACCCATGATACCTTCAGAATACCCAGCTGGGGAACATTGGTTTTCCAGAAACCAGAGAGTCCAATAAGCCTTGGAGGCTGATGAACAATCATATTCTTTTCAACTGCATGTTTCAATAGCCATATGCAAAGCTCCGTATAGGAGAGGGTGTCATCACTCTTTGTCCATCTAACATGGCTTTAAATATAGTACTTCCCCTTAATCCCCCTATTTAAGTAAGTAGTCAGATTTGCCCCAACAGCTATTAGCAATGTCTCAATCTCCTGCTCAAATTTCACTAGTTGATCAGCTTAGGCATATGTTCTAGTGTAGTATAAACATTTTGGAGAGAAATATGGCAATAAGTGTCACAAAACTGGTCAGTAATATCTTTTGACCTGGTGTAGTTCCATTGCAGGGCTTAAAAGTAGCTCTATTTGTACAAAAATATTCATAGCAGTTTTTGTTTGTAACATGGGGGAAAAACCTAGGAACCATTTATGTGTCCAACTATGGAGGATGGCAACATAAATTGTGACATATTAATGTTTTAACTGCCATAAAAACATCAATAAATATAAAACATACAAGAATCTTAGAAATACCCATATGAAATGATATAAAGTTGATTGATCATATCCCTTGATCCTGCAATTGCATACAAAGGAGTGAAAAATATGTTTAAAATATAATAAAAAGAAAAAAGGCAAACTGATATCAGCAAAATCAGAACTGCTTCCATATTGATTATGACTTTTCATACTTTAATGGACTGAGGACTAAAGGGACCTGCACCTAGGAGTGGTATATCAATCAGGGCAAGAACATCTGTAGTCCTTCAGGCTGTGCACTGGTCAAGGAGCAGGAACAGAAGAAGCAAGCTGTATCTATGTGACTTTGATCCCTGGATTGGAGCAGTATCTTAAATCCAGCCCTCAGGTCAGTCTGAAACCTGCAGCCAAATAGCCAGGGTTGGGAGGTTAGACCAGTGGAGTGGCCCGCACTTCTATTGAACCTTTAGAACCTTCCAACTAGCTGATGGTGACTGGAGCCAGTCTGCTGGAACCATAGCCAAGGGAAAGCTTATAGTTTTGTTGCCTAGACCCAAACCCAGATTGGAGTTGTTTTGTTGTTTTGACATGGACAGTGCAGGAATTAACTTTACTTCATTATGCATATTTGTTACAAGAGTTTTGCTTGTTTTTTTTTTCCTTAAGAGAGGTTGAAGTAGGAAAGAAATAAAATAGATTTTTGTTAATTGAAAAATTATAAAATTAAATTTAAAAAAAATTTTACTTAAAAATTCTCGGGGGAGAAAACTGATCTCAGCTGAATTTCTAGTGTCCTTTCCCTCAGGCACCAATGATACTTCCCATCTAGCTCATGTCTCTGAGTACAACCTATATCTCTGTATATGTATATGTATATATATGTACATATACATATGTGTATGTATATATGTACCTAGTTATTTTTATATTGTCTCCCTCCTTATAAAGTATAGTCTTTGGGGACAAGTACTGGTTTTTGCCTTTCTTTGTATCCCTAGTACTTACTGCTTAGTTCAATGTCTAACACATAGGAAGTGCTTAATAAATGCTCTTTAACTGACTGCTTCGAGAAGAGTGGACAAAAACTTCCACAGTGAGATCCTGAATTACAAGCTTGAAAGCTTGTATGAGCTCTCTACACTTGGAGCATGCATTAAGTGATAAAAATATTAAATATCTAAGTTCTTTGATATTATTTTGTAAGATTTTTGCCTTATGTAGTGTTTCTGTCTTTTAATCTTGTAGATTAAAATTCAGTTACATAATTCCTTCTTCTGATGTTTTTGGGCTCCAGAGAATTTGTTAAAAACAACTACTCCATCCTGTCGGTCACATCCCCAGCTCCTTTCTTTTCAAAGCCCTTATTATACACCTGACTAGATAGATAGAAATTTCCTTCGTATTTCTCTGGTTTCTACCTGAAAAGGTATCTGGAAACAAACCAGAGAGGTGAAAGGAAGTGTCGAATTTTTAAAATGTGACAGAATGCTGTACACTTTATCCTTCTGAATAGGACACTTTAAAAGATGGACTGGACCATGTAACTAGTGATTGCTGGAAGCATGGAAACTGCCAAGAGAACCATACCAGATGACCAGATGACACATTATGAGATAGAGGCCACAAAACTGGGTGAATCTTTGAGTAGGAGACCTTGACAAAGCAGAATGTTGGGGAGAGAAGTGAAATTTGCCTGATTGCAGCCAAAGGAGAATACAGACAATGATGTCTGTATTGCAATATAATTATACAGTACTCATTCCTCCTTCTGTATCTTCACTCACATTCTCCTTTCCTGGAGTTCCCATTCTACCTATCAAAGACCTTACTTATACTTCAAGACCTGATCAAGTCTCTACCTTCTCTAATGTGTGTGTATGTTTTTTTAAATGCCACTCCCCAAATATGTGTGTGTAGCAGTGTTAAGGGGATGGTGTAGTGACTAGGGCTATTCAACCACTCCTTTTTTACACTTATCCTACCACTACCTTGTTGCCCAGATGGATTTCTCAGTATAAATGCTCCTTCTCCGCTATAGAAAGTAGTATCAAAAGATCTAAACTTCTCTTTTTCCTTTTTTTTTTGTTGTTGTTGCTGCTGGAAGCCCCTCACTAGAGATAGGACTTTTGGAAAAACACCTCAGTGTTTTATCTCTAGCTCTTCTCTGGAGATGTTTCCTCTTCAGTTGCCTCCTCAACTATATTCCAAATAAATACATTCCAACTAGCAAATGCCATTGGCTAATACTGTTTATAAAGATAAATTTATTATTAATTATTTAAAGCAAAGAAAGGTAAATACTTTTCCATGCCCAGAAGAAAAAGTTTTATGTTCCCATAGTAGCTCAAGGTGAGAAAGGATAGCTACTATAGAGGATAGCCTATAGAGAGAGGGTGAGGATTTCTACCATACAACTCTTGTCTTGACACACCTAATACCAATTAGCCCAAGAAATCTCCCTCCCGTAGTCCTGGCTCCTCTGCTTCTGTTCTTCCTTGTCTTGGCTCCAGCGGCTTCTCTCAGTCTCTCTCCAGCTTTTTGTCTTATTTTCCTCTTATAAGAAGCTGGATTCCTCTTCACGTCTCTTCTCTGGATTCACCAAACCGACTTTTAAAGATCATCCAGAGATGTAACTTATCATTCTTCATCCTGTGCCTTTTGCTTCTTTTCACATTAACTGAAGTGACTAATTTGTACCTCATAAAGGGATCACCTAGCATGGTGTGAGTTTAATACTTTGATAGCATTAACCACTTTGATAGCAGTGGGGAAGGACACATGACTGTGATTGAAATATAGTTCAACCTCAAACCCTAATTCCCCCCATCCCTTCCTCCCAGAACCTGGGAGACCCAAACTC
>NW_020954548.1:32905487-32945705 GCF_900497805.2 Vombatus ursinus | reverse complement strand
ACCAGTGCTAATTCTGTCCTTACAAAACTTGGAACAAAGACCTAAATGAAATACCAACTCCCTTACATGTTATTGGAAGAGGGACCTCAGATAGTTTGTAACTGACATAATGAAATGTAAATGAGGTACTCTGGCATGGCTAATGCTGTAAAGAAGAGGACAACAATATTATAGCATGTATGGACTAAATGTGGATTTCCAAGATGTTAATAATACCTATTGATTTTGATGCCTCCTTCCCATTTGGGCTGGGTGACTAGGAAGTGGAATACAAAAAAAGTATAGGAGACCATATCAGGTCACATGACCAACAAGATGGAGGACCAGTCTTCATGACCTCTCAAATCTTTCCAAAATAGGAATTATGTGGAAGAGATAAAACAATTTCAATTGTCCCCACAAGCTAGGACTCCAAGAACAAGTTAAAAACTCAATGAATAGAAGCCTGCTTACTTGGCACTCCATCCCCCACTACCCATCATGCTTCTAGTCACAGGGCTGCACAAGTTTCACGGTTTGCAGCAGTTCCACAGTTTGCAACATAGCTCAGCTACATGCAGGACACTCTGCTCTCATCTTTCCAATGCCATTGAGATCCAGACAGCAAGATCATGTGACAAGATGGAGGACTAGACATTTTCTCTGATTCTTATGATGTCTCAAACCTCTCCGAAACAGAAATGATGTGCCAAAGATAAAGCAACTTCAGCTGGCTTAATGATCTAGGACACTAGTAATCCATGAACTAACTCATGTTCACTCAGCACTCCCTTCTCCACTGCACTCCCAGCAGCAAAGCTGGCAACACAATGCAACACCATACCTTGGCACCCCTCCCCTCAATTCCTCTTACCATTTTCATGGAGATATAAGCTGCATTGCCAATATGACCAATACAGGTGGTAGCATTCTGGCCTGCAAAATATATCTGCAGGAGCAGTGGGGAAGGACACATGACTGTGATTGAAATATAGTTCAACCTCAAACTCTAATTCCCCCCATCCCTTCCTCCCAGAACCTGGGAGACCCAAACTCCAAATGACAGATATTTGCCCAGGCTGCAATAATACCAGCATGTCAATGCTCTATACTGCTGGTCTAGAGAACTGAGAAACAGAACAAAACAGGACAGTGGGGTCAGAGATTGGGGGGAGGGGTGGCAAGGTAGAGTTGTGTGATATTTTACTAAGCCTGAGATAAAGACCCTAGCATCCAACCAGTGCTAATTCTGTCCTTACAAAACTTGGAACAAAGACCTAAATTAGTGGACCATGAATTGCTCAGTATGGGAAAAGGCTGAGACTCTTTGAGATTCAGTCCCTAGGAAAACTTCCATCATAGGAGAGGGAGTCAGAAAGTGAGCAGTAGGGGAAAATAAAAGGAAAGGAAGCCTGAAATTACCAAAGATCTCAGGAGGAGAAACCCCAAATATCTTGAGAATAAGCAAATAAACACAAAGGGAAAACGTTAACAATAGAAGTAGATATTGCCTCCAGATTTAGTATATGTATATATGTATCAGATATCTATGAATAAATACTGCAAAACAAAAGAAAACAATTCAACATCTGATGAGGAAGAAGACCCTCTGGATTTTGAGGACAGCATGGAACCACGACACACTGTTTCTGAGTACTTTAAAAGAGAAATGAAAATTGTCATAGCAGAGCTTATGGCCTATACAGCAGACATAATTAGCAGAATAGAAGAACTTGAATCTGTGATGTCAAATCTCACCAAAGTGGGGAGGGGAGGGGAAGATAGGACACCTAATTAGGAATGCAGATACACAGAAGGGAAGGACAGTCTGGAAGAAGAGAAGCAAAAAGCAGTAACATTAAAAGAAAACATGCTCTCTATTAAAAAAAAAAACAAATTGGTCTCTAAGACAGATTCATAGACACTACTCGAGAATTTTATGTCTCCCATAAGAACATAAGTCAAAAAACTTGAATACCACAATGCAAGAAATAGTACAAGAAAACTGCCTAGCACTTCTGAACACAGAAAACAAAGTGCCGATTGAAAGAATTTATATGTGACCTCCGGGTGGGGGGGGGGGGGGACCAAGGCTGTTAAACTCCAAGACACACAATGGTTAAATTTAACAACTCCATTGAAAAAAAACAAAAACAAATTCTGCAAGTGACCAAGAGAAAGTCCTTCAAATACAAAGGAAGTTTGAATAGCAAAAGACTATTCTTCATCCACTCAAAAATACAGGAAGGAATGGAATAATGTGTTCCAAAGAGCAGTGCTCAGGATGCAGCCCAGGGTGACCTACCCTGCAAATCTGAACTTGACCATAAATGAAAAATTATGGACAGTCAATAATAAAGAGGCATTTAAAACATTCTTAGAAAGAAAACCAGACCTAAAGAGATTACTTACTTCTCAAATGCCCCAGACAACAGAAATACAGAAAGGGAGGATAAATGACAACAACAGCAATAGAATGATAGCAGAGAGACCAGTAAGAGACTTCTTTCTAAATGTGCATAAGAAGGCAGGGGAAGGTAGAAGTTAGGAAGAGGTGATGATGCAGAGGTGCTGGGCATTATGGACAGACCCTTATGTTTTTGTGGGACTAAATGACAGAATGGGAAGTGAGGAAGATAGAGGGGGTTGTGTGATGTGCCTTGGTCAAATAAAGGACTAACAGCAAGGAAAATGTGACTCCTGAGGTCTCTTAGGAAGAGAGCCTCCAGGAGGGTGAGTGAGGAATTTTCCCCCTGGAGGAAATGAAAAGGAGAAGAAAGAAGAGGCCTTGTTTTGGTGTTGGGAGGGGGTTCATTCAAAAAGCATTCACTTATGAATAATCCTATAGATGAAGAGAGATTATTTGTTTTTTTTTTAATTAATTAATTAATTTATTTTTGCTTTTTGGTGAGGCTGTGGGGGTAAGTGACTTACCTAGGGTCACACAGTTAGTGTTAAGTGTCTGAGGCTGGATTTGAACTCAGGTCCTCCTGACTCCAAGGCCAGAGTTCTATCTACCTAGCTGCCCCCAAGAGAGATTATTTGTGAAGGGAGATAGGGACCTGGTACTAGGGTTTGTCTATGGGGATTTGACAACTTGAAGAAACCACTTGTCTTGCATTGTGGGTAGAAAAAAGCAGGAGCCCCTGGGGGCAATGAGAACCTGGGTGAGTGGGAGGGCATGGACTCATGGAAGAGTGTTTGAGTCAAATGAGGAAGGGTGGTAGCCAGGGGGAGGTTATAAGTCAGTAGTGGGCTGCATAATTGGGAATGTGGAGGGGGACATCGTCCTGCCATGGGGCATTGTCCTCTCTGTAACCTGTAGGAATTGGCATTTTGTCTAGAAGTGAGGCACAGTGGGAAAAAAGGAGCTGGGGAGCAAGCTCTGTAAGGTAGTAACAGAAAATACTTGGAGGGGGCAGCCCAGAAGGGATGCTTCAGAAGTTTTGATTCTATGAGGAATGAAGAGAATAAAGAGGGACTAAATAAGAATAGGGACTGTGAACCAGAGAATGAGGGTCTACGGTAAACAGAGGAGGATAAATAGTAAAGAGAATGCAGGGCAGCTAGATGGTGTAGTGGATAGAGTACCAGCCCTGTATTCAGGAGGACCTGAGTTCAAATCCAACCTCAGACACATAACACTTACTAGTTGTGTGACCCTAGGCAAGTCACTTAACCCCATTGCCTAGCCAAAAAAAAAAATAGTGAAGAGAATGAAGGAGAAAAATCTTTCCTGAAAAGGAGTGTAAAAAATTAATTTTTTTAAAAAACCTAATGAACAGAGGTAGTGGAAAGGAAGTAGAAAAAAATGAAAAGCCACTTGACTGAGAGAAAAAATGAGGAAGAGAATTAAATAGCCAGATAAAATCAGGAAAGAAAAAGGAACTAATAAAACTCCAAATGGAAAGAGCTAACAAATGGGAAGGGAAGAATAAGAGGTGAGGAGAAGAGAGAATAAGGCTACCTTTAAAAAAAAAGTTTAAGCTAAAGTAACTGAAGAGGCATAGTACTGTGTGCTTACTATTTAATAAAGGGGGAAATCATAACTTGAAAAAAATTTAGACAAAGGAAGAAAAATATTAACCTGGCTCATAATTTTAAATGTAAATGGATTTAATAATCCAATAAAACAGTTACAGATTAGCTAAGAAAGCAAAACCCTACAATCTGTTCCTTACAAGAAACACATTAAACATTATGCCTTCAAGACCTATGAATACAAAAAAAGCATGAGTTGCAATCATGCTATCTGAAAAAACAAACATTCAAAAATTAAAAAGGGATAAACAGGGAAACTGCATTCTGCTAAAAGAAATCATAGAAAACAAACCAATAGCCCTATTAAACTTGTATACTCCCAACTATCTTAGCATCCAACTTAAAAAAAGAAAACATTACCTGAGTGACAAAATGTATATACCTATACATAGGTATATATATTTATATAGTGATACAATAGTGACAGGAGACTTTAATGTCCCTGTTTCAGTTTGAAACAAATCTAACAAAACTAAACAAAACAGAAAATGCAGAACTGAATAAATTACTGGAAAAACTAGAGCTAAAAGACACAGCATCTTCTGAATGGACAACAAAAGAATATACATATTCTCAGCACTAAGTGGAACTTTTATAAAAAGTGGTAATGTATTAGGACTCAGAGACATTACAAACAAATATAAAAAGGCAGTAATAGTTAATACATCCTTTTTTAGACCATAATGCAATAAAAAGTCATTGGTTCAAGGACTAAAAACAAAAGACACAGACCAAAATGGAGACTTTACAATGAAATTATTGATTGGGTCATAGAACAAATCATAGAAACAGTAATTATGTGAAAAAATGATAATGAAACAACATTTCTGGGTTGCAGCAAAACCAGTCTTCTGGAGAAAAATTACGTCCTTACAAACATACATTAACAAAATAGAAAAATAAAAGAATTAATTGAATATGCATTTTTAAAAATTAGCTAACAAATAAACCTGACATAAAGCACAAAAGAGGACATATTAAAATTAGAAGAGAAAAGATAAGTGTAACCTCCCCCCCAAAAAATGTAGAAATGGTAAATAAAACTAAATGCTAGTTCTCTGAAAAAAATTAATATAATTGATAAACTTTTAACTAATCTAATTAAAAAGAGGGCAGTAAGTCAAATAAAATAGCAAATGAGCTAGATGAAATTACAAAAAAATAAAAAGAATAATCAGAACCTTTTATGCAAAGTCATATGCTAACAAAACTGAGAACATAAAAGAAACAGAAGAATATTTTCAAAAATATAAAATACCCAAACTATCAGAGATTGTAAATCACCCAAATTCAGAAAAGGAAATATGGTTATGATTGTTGTCCTTTGTTCTTGAAGAGTATCGAAGTGCCATCACTACGTTGGGGTCAAGGTACAGTATGTGTGACTGTGGCTGATTAGACGAATATGAGCTTGTAAGGCTCTACCACAGGTCAGACACAAATAGTCCGTATGAACATTTGGAGTGAAGATGTTTCTAGATTTGTGCATCTCACATTTCTTTTGAGCTACTCCAATTTTGCATTACTTATAAATCACAGCACCTTCCTTGATGTGGGCATGCCATGCTGGGCAGTACTATGCCAGTGTCTCCCGTGTCTCACAATCAATTCCATAGTTCTTCAGAGAGACCTTGAGAGTGTCCTTGTATTGCTTCTTCTGACCTCCATGTGAGTGCTTGCCTCGTGTGAGTTCTCTGTAAAAGAGTCTTTCAGGCAAACATATGTTTAGCATTCAAACAACATGGCCAGCCCATTGGAGTTGCACTCTCTGCAGTAGAGTTTAAATGCTTGGCAGTGAATCTCAAGAAAGAACCTCAGTATCTGGTACCTTCAGTGCCATGTGATCTCCAGGATATTCCTAAGACAATTCAAATGGAAGCAATTCAATTTCTTGACATAGTGCTGATATACTGCCCAGGTTTTATAGGCATACAACAATAAGGTCAACACAATGGCGGACATAGTGCTGATATACTGCCCAGGTTTCATAGGCATACAACAATAAGGTCAACACAATGGCTCTCTCTATAAGACCTTCAGTTTGGTAGGCAGTCTAATACATCTTCTCTCCCACACTTTCCTTCAAAGCCTCCCAAATATGGAGCTAACTCTGGCAATGCATGCATTAACTTCATCATCTGTGTAAACTTCCCAGGAAAGATGAGTAAGTGTACTCATCCACAGCATTCAGAATTTCTCCATTTGCCATAACCGATAATTCCATGTATGGATGGTGTGGTGCTGGCTGGTGGGGAACATCTGTTTTCTTGGTATTAATTATTGGGCCAAAATTAGCACAAGCAACAGAGAATTGATCCTTACCTTGTTGCATCTCGGCCTCAGAGGCTGCACTGAGTACCCAATCATCTACAAAGAAAAAAAATCATACACCAACTCTCCTTCCACTTTAGTCTTGGCCTGTAGCCTTTTCAAGTTAAATCATATACCATTATTTCAGCATTGCTAAAAACATCATGCTAAAAAGCATGAGAGCAAGCACACACTTCACCGATGACTGCAAAAGTGCAAGAACATCCTCTGTTATCCAGCAGCTGGGCAAGTGTGCCATCATGCAATTGACATACAATACTAATGATCTTCTCCAGGCAACCAAATTTTGCTATGATTTTCTACAAGCCCTCATGACTGATAGTATCAAAGGCCTTGGTCAGATTGATGAGCATTGTGTACAGACCTCTATTCTGCCCCAGGCATTTTTCCTAGAGTTGGTAGGGAGCAAATGCCATATAAGCTGTTTGTTGGCCTTTTCTGAAGCCACACTGGCTCTCAGTTTGATGACCATCTTCAAGGTGAAGGATCAGCCTATTAAGGAAGACTTTGGCAAGAATCTTGCCAACAGTGACTGAGAGAAACACTCTCTGTCCCCTAGGGTTGTCACAAGACAAACTATTTCCTTTTCCTTTATAAAGGTGGACAATGGAGGCATCCTTGAATTCCTGGGGGATAACCTTCTCTTGCTATATAACCTGGAAAATTTCAGCCAGCTTTTTTTTTTGCACAGCGGACACATTGCATTGTAAATCTCATCTGGAATAGAATTGGCACTAGGTGCTTTGCCACACTAGAGGAGCCTAATGGCATTCAAAACCTCTTCTTCAATTAGAAGTTCGGCTAGAAAGGGATTGACTTCAATCTGAGGTATATGGCCTGCTGAAAACACTATAGAAGTGTTCAGCCCCTCTCCAGGATTATGTCTTTATCACTAATCGATGTGGCTCCATTAGTACTGAGTAGTTCAGATGCAGCATACATCTATGGCCCATAAATAACCTCCAGGGCATCATGGATTGTTACTATCAGTGTCAAACTGAATTTCATCTGCATTCTTACTGAGCCAAGAATCCTGCATCTCTCTAAGCTTTGCTTGTACTTTACTTTTGATGGAGTTGAATGCTGCCTTTTTAGAGATGGACAAACTGTCTTGCTGGTAAACTCTGTGAAGTTCATGTTTAGGTTAGCAGCTTCTGAATTTCCCTGTTATTTTTGTCAAACCAGTCTTGGTGCTTGTGACTGTTCTGGCTCAGATGAGTGAATGCAGTGCTGTACACCAAATTTATGAAAGTTGCCAATTCCTTTTCTGCTCCACTGTTGCCAAACATGTGTTGGCTCAGTTTTCCCTCCAAGCTAGCAACAAACTGTTCATATTCAGAGAAGTGCTGTAATCTACTCATCTTCTAGTAGTTGTCTTGCCTTGGGGCCACTGCTTTTGTTAAATGGGAATGTTTAGATCAGAGAAGATAAATCTATGATTGGTCTAGCACTCTGCACCACACATTGCCTTCATCACTCTCACATCCTGTCTGTCTCTTCTCCTTACAATGACATAATGATTAAATGCCAATGTTTGCTGCTAGCGTGCATCCACAGAGTTTTATTGCGTTTAGTTAAATGGAAGACAGTGTTGGTGATGAGAAGGTCATCAGACACGTGTCTTCAGTAGTAAGTGACTGTTGCTGTTTCTGACTCCCTGTCATGTCTAAGAGTCTGTGCCTACTGTGGCATTAAAGTCCCCCAGAATTACAAACTTGTTTTCTTTTGGCACATTGATAATGAGGGTCTCCAGCTCTTCATGAAGTTTTTCTTTGATCTCATCAGAGTTTATCATGGTAGGAGCATATGCATGATGCTTTCCTGCAAGTGGCAATTACATTGTCATGAGCCTGTAGTTCACTCTTTTTGGGAAGTATACAAGCTTGTTGACTAGATTAGTTTTGATTGTGAAACCCATACCATCTTCACAGCACTCCCCGTCACTGTGGCCACTCCAGAAAAATGTGTATCCAGCTCTGGCTTCAATAAGCAGGCCTTCATTTACCAGCCTTCTTTTCACTCAGGGCTGCTATATGGATGCGATACCTGCTGAGTTCTTTTGCAATAAGAGCTGTTTGTCTTTCAGTTCTACTGAATTTGGATAAATCAAGTGGACACCAAAGATTGAAAGCAGCCCTCATACAAGAGGTACTAATCTTCTCTGAACATCTCTATGCCGCAAAATAGATCTAGCTAAGAAAAAGATCTTTTCAGACTTTTTCACTGAATTGATCAGTTGTGCTATTTTTTTTCCTTTTTTATTTAAAAAATACCTTATTTTATGAGATGACTCTCTGGGAAGGGGAACGTGAAAGATGCTGGGGAAATTATGATGACATGAGAAAAGACATAAACCACAACTTATCTTTAAAAAAATAGACCCAAGGGGAAGTTAGGTGGCACAGTGGATAGAGCACCGGCCCTGGAGTCAGGAGAACCTGAGTTCAAATCTGGCCTCAGACATATAACACTCACTAACTGTGTAACTCTGGGCAAGTCACTTAACCCCAGTTGCCTCACCAAAAAAAAAAAAAAATAGATCCAAACAGCAGAAATTTGCTTGTGATAGTAGTAGGGTACTGCTCTGTGCTGCAACAATACTCTGCCAGAGAATGGAGGAACAAATCTCAAACTATATTACAAGTCAGCAGTTATCAAAAACCAAATTTTATTGGTTAAAAATTCGGTATGGCAATGGAATGAATTAGAAGAAAGACAATTAGAAACAACGTAACTGAATAACCCAGTGTTCCATAATGAGGAGAACAAGCACACTAATGCATCATTGGTGGAGCAATAAATTGGCTTAACTATTCTAGAAAGCAATTAGAAACTGTATCCACGTATTCGCTAAACAATTCATACCCTATGACCCAGCAATACCACTAGTAGAGTCATACCCAAATGAGTTAAATGAGAGAAAGAATCCATATGTACAAAAGTGTAGCATTTTTATTGTAGAAAAAAAAGGAAACTTAGTTGTTGCCTATAAATTTTGGAATGGCTGAACAAATTCTATGAATGTAATGGAACATGGTTGTATAATAAGAAATGAAGAAAGGGACAAATTCAGAAAAAAAAAGCTTATGAAGACTTGTAAGAACTGATGCCAAGTGAACTGAGCAGAACCAAGAGGATAATTTATAGTCACAACAGCATTTTAAAGAAAAATAGCTCTGAAAAACTTAATGCAATTCAGTGCAATTGTTAATCAAGACTCCAGGGGATAGAAGATGAAATATGCTTCCCACTGTACATTTTCAGACATTGCCAATGTGTGGATTTATTTTGTTTAACTATGTTTATTGATTAAAAACTAGCATTTTTTAAAATTGAGTGGAGAGGAGAGGAAGTAATGAATAGGATGATGTTCAGACAGAAATACAGACAAGTGGGACAATTTTGGAATATGTTAATGTACTTGAAAAGAAACAAGCTGTACATAATAGAGATTTGTGGTTTCATATACAGTTTTCTTTTTCTCTTTTTGTCTATATAAATACTCATATTTGTTGATACTTGTTAAGCTTGAAGCAAAAAACTTAAATATATAATTGTGTATACACACACACACACATCCATATTTATACATTAAATAAAATAGTTAAGGAATATGTAACTAAAGAGACCAAAGGCTTACACATAGCATGAAAACCTCATGCCTGTAGTACACATCATGAATGCTTTCTTTGAAAAAAGAATCATGTGACTTTGTACATAATAAAGACCAAATATATTTGCAAAATACATTTTATTCATTTTTTTTGTTTTTTACATCACTGGAGTTTCTTCCAGTATCTCTTTTCTTCCCTCTCCCAGAAAGCTATATTACATAACAAATTTTCAAAGAAAAAGTAAAAAAATCAGTAAGGCTGATCAGTACATCAAAAAGTTTGAAAATATATGTAATGTTCCACATCTATGCACCTACCGTCTTCTGCAAAGGAGTGAGGCAGGGATATCTCCTCAAATCTCTCTTTCAAGTCAGTATTGCTCTTTATAATTTTGCAACATCCACTTTTGATTGTTTTGTGGTTCTTTCCATTTACATTGTTATCATCATTATGTATATTGTTGACTTGTCTCTGTTTATTTCACTTAACATCATATCATATGAATCTTTCCATGCCTCTCTGTATTCGTTATATTCGTTGTTTTTTATTGTACATTAATATTCCATTACATACATGTACCTCAGTTTGCTTAGCCATTCCACGATTAATGAGCATCTACTTTGTTTCAAATTCTTGGCCATCACAAAAACTGCAGCTATCAATATTTTGGTGTATGCGGGGATTCTCTTCTTATCAATGATGTCCTTGGCCAAGATGGCGGAGCAAAAGTGGTGACTTGCTTGAGCTCTCCCCTAAACCGCTCCAAATACCCATAAAAAGGGCTCTAAACAAATTCTAAAGCAGCAGAACCCACAGAAAGACAGAGTGAAACAAATCTCCAGCCCAAGACAGCCTGGATGGTTGATCAAGAAGTTCTATCGTGCTAGGCTGGGAGAGGAATGCAGTTTGGCGTGGGCATGTAGGCTTCAGCGAACCTGGAGTAGCCCTCAGAGGACTGAATCATAGGCAGCTGTGGCAGTTTCCAGACTTCTCAACCCACGAACACCAAAGACAACTTAGAAGGTCAGTGGGAAAAGTCTATGTCTGCGGTGAGAGAGAGAAGCGCAGTCCCAGCCCCCAGTCTCCAAGCGCGGCCCCAGGGAGGTGGCTGCTTCCAGAGCTTCCAGCCCATAGACTGAGGGGGAATTGAGTGGCTGATCAGAGGGGGATTGCAGGGATCTCTCTGCTGGTGCAGGATTCTCTTGCTTTGCCCATGCTTGGATCTGGGTCACAGTTCTGGGTGGCAGTCCTGGGGTGAGGAGGAGCGCTGGCATGATGGAGCTGATAGTGGCTGTGGAGAGGAAATCCTCCTCACAGTTCCAAGACAGAAAAGAGTGCTTGTGGTCACTCATAGAGCAGAACACAGGACAGGAAAGGAGTAAATACCTTGCCCTTGATCATAGCACCTTGGAAAAACTGAAAATTTATAGATCCCTAGAAGTATCTCTGAAAACAGCTGCACAAAACCCCTGAACCTTGGGACAGTACATTCTCCACACTGCAAGCAGACCCCTACCTTAACAAAGAGTTTATAACTCAAGTAATTGGCTGAGATCATGAGCAAGCAATGCAAGAAGAGTCAGACCACAGAATCTTACTTTGGTGACAAAGAAGATCAAAACATACAACCAGAAGAAGAGAACAAAGTGAAAGCTCCCACATCCAAAGTCTCCAAGAAAAATATGAATTGGTCCCAGGCCATGGAAGAGCTCAAAAAGGATTTTAAGAAGCACGTAAAAGAAGTAGAGGAAAGACTGAGTGATGCAAGAAAATCATGAAAAACAACTTGCTAAAGGAGACCCCAAAAAATACTGAAGAAAATAACACCTTAAAAAATAGCCTAACCCAAATGGCAAAAGAGGTCCAAAAAGTCAATGAGGAGAAGAATGTGTTAAAAAGCAAAACTGGCCAAATGGAAAAGGAAGTCCAAAAGCTTACTGAAGAAAATACTTCCTTAGAAATTAGAATGGAGCAATTGGAAGCTAGTGACTTTATGAGAAATCAAGACACTGTAAAACAAATCCAAAAGAATGAAAAAAATAGAAAACAATGTGAAATATCTCATTGGGAAAACAAATGACCTGGAAAATAGATCCAGGAGAGAAAGCCATG
The DNA here is from genome assembly GCF_900497805.2 of Vombatus ursinus. Classification (NCBI taxonomy): domain Eukaryota; kingdom Metazoa; phylum Chordata; class Mammalia; order Diprotodontia; family Vombatidae; genus Vombatus; species Vombatus ursinus. The sequence goes on along the minus strand of NW_020954548.1, from coordinate 32,933,628 downwards.
ATCAAAAAAAGAGCCTAGACATCATCTTTCAAGAAATTATACAGGAAAACTGCCCTGGTATTTTAGAACCAGAGGGCAAAATAGAAATGGAAAGAATCCACTGATCACCTCCTGAAAGAGATCCCCAAAGGAAAACTCCTAGGAATATTGTAACCAAATTCCAGAATTTCCAGGTCAAGGAGAAAATATTGCAAGCAGCCAGAAAGAAACAATTCAAGTATTATGGAAACACAATCAGGGTAACACAAGATTTAGCAGCTTCTACATTAAGGGTCCAGAGGGCATGGAGTATGATATTCTGGAGGGCAAAGGAGATAGGACTACAATGAAGAATCACCTACCCAGCAAAACTGGGTATAATTCTTCAGGGGGAAAAATGGTCATTCAGTGAAATAGAGGGCTTTCAAGCGTTCTTGATGAAAAGACCAGAGCTGAATAGAAAATTTGACTTTCAGATACAAGACTCAAGAGAAACATGAAGAGCTAAACAGGAAAGAGAAATCATAAGAGACTTATTAAGGTTGAACTGTTTACATTCCTGCATGGAAAGATGATATTTGTAACTCATGAGACCTTTGTCAGTATTAGGGTAGTTGGAAGGTCAAAATTATATGTATGTATACATATAGATAGGTAGATAGAGGACACAGGGTGAGTTGAAGATGAAGGGGTGATATCTGGAGAATAAAGTTAAAGGGTGAGAGAGGTTTATACTGGGAGAAGGAGAAAGGGAGAGGTAGAATGGGATAACTTATCTCACATAAAACAGACAAGAAGAGGCTTTTACAGTGGAGGGGAAACAGGGGAAGGTGAGAGGGAATGAGTGAATCTTATTCTCATAGGATTTGACTTAAGGAGGGAATAACATACACACTCAATTGGGTGTGGAAATCTATCTTACCCTATAGGAAAATAGGGGGGAAGGAGACAAGAGAGCAGGGGGATGATAGAGGGGAGGGCAGATTGGAGGAGGGGGTAGTTACACTTCTGAGGAGGGACAGGGTCAAAAGAGAGAATAGAATAAATGGGCAGGATAGGATGAAGGGAAATATACTTAGTTTTTCACAACATGACTACTATGGAAGTGTTTTGCATGACTACGCATGTATAACCTGTATTGAGTTACTTGCCTTCTCAATGAAGGTTGGTGGAGAGGAAGGGAGAGAATTTGGAACCCCAAATTTTAAAAACTCATGTTAAAAAAAATTGTTTTCACATGCAACTGAGAAATAAGGAATACACGCAATGGGGTATAGAAATCTATCCTGCCCTACAGGAAAATAGAAGGTGAAGGGGATAAGAGAAGGGGGTAGAAATGGAAGGGAGGGCAGATTAGAGGAAGGTGTATACAGAATGCATACCATCTTGGGGTAGGGGAAGGGCAGGGATGGGGAGAAAATTTGAAACTCACAATCTTGTGGAAATAAATGTTGAAAACTAAAAATAATTTAAAAATAAAAATATTGTAAGCAATAAAAATATATAACATCTAAAAAAAATGACTTCCTTGAGGTTTAAGGCTAATAGTGGAATCTCTCAGTCAAAAGGTACTGACATTTTAGTCACTTTATTTGCAGAATTGCAAATTACTTTCCAAAATTATTTCACTGATTCACAGCTTCATCACTTCTATTAATGTGCTTATCTTCCAACAATCCCTCTGACGTTGACTTCCCATCATTTGTCATCTTTGCCAATTTACTGAATATAAAGGGAAAATTCACTTTTTTATTTGAATTTCTTATTGTGATTAATTTGGAGCATTCTTTCAATGTGATTTGTTAATAATTTGCACTTCTTTTGAGAATTATTTGTTCATTCTTTGATCACTTATCTGTTAGGTAATGGCTGTTAGTCATATACATACATATATATGTATGTATGTATAATAAGATCAATAGAAAGATGATTTACACAGACATGCCATACACACACACTCACACACTTATTAGTTGTATAGCTTTCAAAAGTGATGCCAAAAGAAAAAGACCACTGAAAGTTTTTCATCCATGCTGACAGCTTTTTTTTTGCATGAAACTACAAACCTCTATTATGTACAACTTTTTGTTTTAAACATATAACAAATTCTACATATAAAAAGAAAAAAAGAATAATTTATGCCTAGTTCTGGTATTATGTAACAGAAATTTGGCTTACAAATTCTAATTTTAAATAATTTTTAATAGAAAAAAATATATACCTCATCCCATGACAGACCTTCCTACATTGCTATTGTGTTCACTCCCCACCTCCCCTCCTCTATTTTCTATACTAAACATTCATTGCCCCAATTGATACTCATCATCCTGACTGCCTCTTTCTGGCTGTGTTCTAGCTTGTTTATTATGTTCTTCATAAGATGGTTCACCTAGAACTTTGAAGATCATTCAAGATAGAGTCTAATCATGACAGATTGCATTTGAACTATTTTGCATTTGAATTTTCTTCAACCTATACACTGTGCCTCTCAATGCAAGGTAGAAATTAGCATTAGCTTATTTTGCCTATCATCTCACACTGTTGACTTGTGTTGAGCTTGCAGTCCACCAAAGCCCCAGATCTTTTTCACAAGAACTTCTGCTTAACCATGTGCAATAGGAGGACCTGACTCAGAGTCCCTTATGTTCTATCCTGATTTTATAGTACAGTGCTACTAGCACTCTCTTAGGCTGGCAGCTGATAGCTTATTAACTCTGTTTCAGGATCTCCATCCAAAACTTCCTCTGGAAAAAGATTACTTCTGCCCACATACAAGGCTTTTGATCTATGTGTCTCCTCTCTCATGCCCCAACCTCCTATTCCCACTAACAATGGTATTTTCCCTGGTCCTCCAGCACCTACTGAGCTAATCATTCTGCATCAATGGGGACCTATTTGGTATTCTAGAGAGGTTGCTCCATACTTCAGCAAAAGAACTGTTTGAGCATGGTGCCATGGTGCTGTATCTGGCCATTCAGTTACCTCAATAGGGGCAGGTAAATGGGGCAATGGATAGAGTGCTGGGCTTGGAGTCAGGAAGACTTGAATTGAAATCCAGCCTCAGACACTTACTAGCTTTGTGACCCTGGGAAAGTAATTTAAACTCTGTTTTCCTCCACTTCCTCAACTATAAAATGGGAATAAAGATAGTACCTATCTTTCAGAGTTGTTATGGGGATGAGATAAGATAATATTCAGCAAGTACTTAACACATAGTAGGTGCTATATAAATGCTTACTCCCTTCCCCTTTCTCTTCTTCATCCTTCATATTTTTATTGACTTTCTACCACTTCAACCATGTAAGCCATGTCGCCATTTCATCCCATTTGCTGACTATACCAACTTTGGTGAGCAGGTAAGGGGGTGACTCAAATCTCCTTTTTGGTTCAACTTTGGAATGAAATGAAGCCCTCATAGATTATTCCATAAGGACACTGGACCACTTAGTTTGGGTAAATGACACACACCTCACCTCCTTGCCTACATACAAAAATGTAATTGGTCAGCAGTGAAGGGTTTGGTGATATGTATGACCTTGGACCATCTCTATGGTCCATATAGGTGGGCCTTTTTTTGCCTTTAGCTGACCAGGAAGCCACATTAATGATGCTAGAGCTTAGGCCCGTCAAGTCTTGGGGGCAGCTTCCTTGCCTTTTAGATCTAGCCTAAGGGAACCTTGGTACGAAGTAATCCTATCACACCATGGCTTTCCTAATCCTCTGTTTGTGGAGTTGATTTTTATAAAACTTTACATTTTTCTTTATTGAATTAAATCTTTTTACATTCAATCCATTGTCTTAGCTATATCTCATATTTTCTTGGATTCTGATTTTGTTATCCATTGTGTTAGCTTCCCCCTCCAGCTTCATGCCATATACAGATTTTACAAGCATGCCTTCTGTGACTTCATCCAAATCATCAATTAAAAACATTGAACATCACAGGACTCATGGCAGATCTCTGGTACAATATGCTAAAGACCATCCTCCAGGCTAGCTACTTTTTTTAATCCATTCTTTCAACCAGTACCTGAAATCTAACAGGTTGATTCAGAATCTACTTATAACATATTTGTTAAATACATTTTTTACTGATTTTTGTTAAATATTTCTCAGTAACTTTTTAAAAATTTTAACATTCACTTTTTAAAATTTTGAGTTCATAATTTTCTCCCTCCCTCCCACACCTTCCTTACCACTTGAGAAAGAAGTAATATGATATAAATTTTACATGTGAAGTCATAGAAAACATATTTCCATATTAGCCATGTTGCAAAAAAAAAGGAAGGAAGGAAGAAAGAGAAAGTGAAAAAAATTATACTTCGATTTGCACTCAGAGTTCATCAATTCTCTCTCTCTGGAGGTGGATAGTATTTTTCATCATGGATCTTTTGAAATTGTCTTGGATCATTGTCTTGATTAGAGTAACTAAGTTTTTCACAGTTGATCATCATTACCATATTGCCATTACTGTGTACTGTATACATCTCCTGGTTCTGCCCACTTCATTTTGCATCAGTTCATATGAGATTTCCCAGGTTTTTCTGAAACCATCCTGTTTCTTATAGCACAATAATATTCTGTCACAATCATATACCACAATTTGTTCACCTGTTTCCCAATTAATGGGTATCTATTAACTTCAGATTCTTTGCTACCACAAAAAAATTGCTATATTTTTGTATGAATATCTTTTTGATTTTTTTTGATCTTTTCTTTGATCTCTTTGATATATAGACCTTGTAGTGGTATTGTTGGGTCAAAGGGTATATATAGTTTTATAGCCCTTTGGGCATAGTTACAAATTGTTTTCCAGAATGGTTGGATCATTTCTTGACTCTATCAACACTGCATTAGTATCCCAATTTTTCTAAATCCCTTCTAGCATTTGTCATTTTTTTTCTGTCATGTTAGCTAATCTGATAGGTGTGAGGTAGCATTTCTCTAATCATTAGTAATTTAGAGCATTTTTTCATGTGATTATTGATAGCATTGATTTCTTCTTATGAAAACTACCTTTTGTGTCAATCCTTTGACTATTTACCAATTGGGGAATAATAGCTCATATGTTTATAAATTTGGCTTAGTTCTCTATATATTTGAGAAATGACGCCTTTTCTAAAGAAACTTGCTGTAATTTTTCTCCTAGTTTTCTGCTTTTCTTCTAATTTTGGCTACATTAGTTTTGTTTGCTCAAAAACTTTTTAATTTCATGTCTTCTGACCTCCCAGAGACTCTCTACTCTCTGGGTTTTTGTGACTTTGCTCTCTCTTGGTTTTTCTCTTAACTCTATTTTACTGGTCCACTTGCCATGTGAGAAATCAAGAAACTTTTTTTGGGGGGGGGAAGGCATGAGTTATATTATAATGAGATTTTCATGATGGTTCCTGACCTTGTCATCCATATTATGTTTTGTAATTAGATTAGATTGTGATTAATTAATTTGTAATTGATCATTAGATTGTGAGCTCCTTGAGGGCAGGGACTATCCTTTGCCTTTGTTTGTATCTCCAGCACTTAGTATATCTTTATTAACTCATTGACACTATTGTCTAAAAGTGAGTCCAGGAGTGAAGTAGGTTGTTTGAAAGTCAGAAAGAAACTGATCCTAAGAGATAAAGTGTCAAAACATATTGGCCATAGGGGGCAGAGAGGGTGCAGCAAAAGAAACTGAGGAGTTAATGAGTAGTCAGACAGGTAAAAGAAAAACCAAGAGAGAGCAATGTCGCAAAAATCCAGAGTAGAGAACCTCTAGGAGGTAAGGAGTATCAGGTGTTGCAGAAAGGTTAAGCAGGAGAAAGACTGAGAAGAGGCTGTTTGTTAGATTTGGCAATTAGATTTAGTTACAACTAAAAGTAGAAGAGAAGCAAATAAGTGGGAGAAAGTCTTTGCAGCCTTATAGTATTAGTTTTTCTTCAATGACACAAAGATGTTAGAGAGACCTAACATGTTAGATGATAGGCCTTGACAGACTAAAACAGTGAACCAAATCTAGTAAGATGAAATTTAATGGAGCTAAGTGTAAAATCCTAACACCTTGCATTCAAAAAAGTTGACTTCACAAATACAAGCTGGGAAAGCCATAGCTAAATAACAGTTTGTTTGAAAGAGATTAGGGGTTTTACAAACTCAATATAAATTAACAGTGTAGTATATGGCAGTAAAAAAAAAAACTAATTTGAGCTTAGTCTAAATTCAAAAAGGCATTATGAATTAATGAGGTAATAAAATCTAGTTCTACTCTATTCTGGTCAGACTACTTCCAAGATAAATTATGTACCCAGGCTGTAGAACCCACAGGCTTATGCCATCATGGAAACCTGAATTTCATGATTCTGAAGGGAGAACTACCTCTTCAAGCAGAGAATGTCATGGTGCTTCAGTCAAAGTTATAAGTGGTTGAGCACATCTAGCAACAACACCAGCAGGATGTTTATATCCAAGGTTCCATAGCTTGTCACAGAAAGCACATTATTTGCTCTCTGGTATAAACTGATCCCATCTTTCTTTGTACCTCCTTACTAATTCAGTTTAACAAGCATAAGTTCCTACTATGTGCTGATCACTATTAGATAAAAACTGGAATACAAAACCAAAATAAAACAGCCCCTACCGTTAGGGAACTTACATTTTTTTTTATCAGGAGAAACAGCTTTACATATGTAAGGAAAGATGAAGTAACTTCCTGGGGAAGGGCGGAGGCTTAATTAATATGAAAGGTAATAACAGTAAAACAGGGATTCCTAAGGATAAAATAGAAAAATAGGGTTTTTTTCTGCTTGGTTCTAGGTCTTCTCCCTCCTACAAGTGGAAAGGCATACCTCAGCAGTTATGAGATCTCACAGGACATAGTACAGATCCGGAAAAGCCTGGGCTTATGCCCACAACATGACATCTTGTTTGATTACATGACAGTTGCTGAACATCTTTACTTCTATGTTCAGGTGAGCCCAAAAGAATATTGTTTTCCTATGCCTTATGTGACCACTTAGCAGGCCAGTATTCTTACCCTCAAAGGATCCCAAAATAAGTTCTAAAAAGCACTTTATGGACACAAAGGGAGGCAGGGGAAGGAAAGACATCTTTAAATCAATATCCCTGAATAAGGAAGCAACTAGAGTTGCCTGCAAAGTCTTTCTGAGGCATGAAAACATTGTTGGGTAGGCTAAGCTTCCTTTCACAAAGTCTCTATTCTCTGTCTTAATTTTGTTCTCTTAGTTGAAAGGAGTAAGTGATAAAGATTGGTCTGATGAAATCAATTATATCTTAAATATTCTTAACCTGGAAAATAAGCGCGACGCAATTTCCAAGTCCCTGAGTGGAGGAATGAAACGCAAAGTCTCCATTGGCATCGCACTCATAGGAGGATCTAAGGTATAGATTTCCCCATTTCTTTGGATAGAATCAGGTCCCCACTACAGCTTAAAAAGAGAAATCAGCTTATGAAGACCTAGGTAAGTTGGTATGGACCTTGCTCTCTGAATGGAATGGTATACTCAGTATCAAGCAAATGCTTAGGTAGTCTGATTAGTATAGTATGGCCATAGGATTGAAGGTATTAAAAAACTGACTCTTCCTTAACCTGGGTTTGCTCTGTGTCCTTAGACAAGTGATTCAATTCCATTATACCTCACCTCAGCTAGAACAGTGAATACCAAGTAGATATAATATGACAGAATAATTTCTCCATTATAATAGAATTCAGAGTAAACTCATCATACTCCCTGTACTGAACTAGCATATCATTGGGGGAATAGAGGCAGGATCAGGCTTCCCACCAGGTAAACAGTGAAATTTCATTGCAAGACTATCTCATTAGCCTTCAGTCTGTCCTTTTGGGATCTGTAGGTGGTGATGCTGGATGAGCCAACATCAGGTATGGATCCAGTCTCACGGCGAGCCACATGGGACCTCCTTCAAAATCAGAAAAATAACCGCACTATTCTACTGACTACCCACTTTATGGATGAAGCTGATCTTCTGGGAGACCGCATTGCCATCATGGCAAAGGGGGAACTGCAGTGCTGTGGCTCTTCACTTTTCCTCAAACAAAAATATGGTAAGGGGGGCAAGGGAGAGAAATCTAGCAGCTCTGTTATTTATCTTTATTGTGGGATCTGCTTTGACTCCCCTACATACGTAGTGAAGAAGACTCTTTCTAACAATTCCCCTACACTCTGAGGAGGCAGTGTGTGTTGCCCAGTGCAAAGAGGGCTAGATTGGTGGTTAAAGGACCTTGCTTCAGAATCTGATGCTGTCACTCCTTTACCTGGGAGGCTATATTTTCTCTCAGTAATCTGTATGATCCATTCTAACCCTAAGTCAGTGATCGATGAGGTAGCAAGGTGGTTCAGTGGATAGGTCACTGGATTTGGAGTCAGGAAAAGTTGAGTTCAGATCCTGTCTCAGTCACTTACTAGCTGTGTGTCCTTGAGTAAGTAAGTCACTTAACTTTTCTCAGTCTCAGTGTAAAAAGAGGAGTAATGGATAATGAAACAGAAAAGATAGGTTGGGGTCAGGTTGTAAAAGGGTTGAAAAGTTACACAGGAGCTTCTATTCAAGATGATTTTATGAATGGAAGCAAGCAGCCCAGCTCTACATCCCTATTTCAACAAAATAAAAAGTAGCACTAAACTGAATAATGATCAAGGAATCCAATGGGAAATTACAGTAATTTTATCCACATGGATTTTTATCCATGGGCTTCTGATTGCATAAAAGTCATCCAGAAGCTCATGGGCAGTAGGAAATAGAGCCCACGATAAAAGCCAGTGCAAGATGGAAGCCGCCCCCCACAAGAGGAGTCAGACACACCGGAGTCTCCAAGGCTCTGCATTGGGAGGCAGCAAAAGCCGAGGACTCGCAAGAATTGTCATCATCATTATCATCAGGATAATAACATGCATGTAAAGCATTTTACTTATATTGTTTTATTTGATTCTCGTAACAACCCTGTGAGGAATGTGCTATTATTATTCCCATTTTATAGGTGAAGAAGCTAAGCCTAAGAGAGGTTAAATGATTTTGCAGGATCGTATGAACATCTGAGGCAAGATTTGAGCTCAGGTTTTCTTGACTCCAAGTCCAGCACTCTATCCACTCTGCAATCTAGCTGTTACAATATGGACCTTGGAAGCAAAACATACAATCACAGTAATGTTCGTTCTAGGCCTGTGGGACTCAAATGTCCCTAGCACTCTGTTCTGAGATGCCATAGTGGGTCCTAAAGGTCCAGCACTTTGAATATCAAAGATACAGAGGAGCCTAAAACCTAGCAGTGCTTTTATAATAGACACATCCCATGAGGTGGAAGTCATCACAGGGGCCCTGGCGATCCAAAACCACCCAACCCACTAGTGCAGTGGGGGGCAGAGCTTAAGAGATGGCTAAACAGATAGCAGTGACCACTATAAAGAATTATAGATCCAGAGAAACCCCCAAAATCTAGCTTAGCAAGAAAGAATAACTCTGTAACAACTGTAAGGAAAGACTTAAGACAAAAATAAATGCATTTTCCACAAGGACTATATGAATACCTAGAAGAAATTAAGCAAAAGATTTTAAATGAAATAAAAGCTTTGGAGGAAAGAATTGTAAGAAAAATAAATGACTTAGCTCAGAGAATGGCAAATATTGTCTAAGTAATGCACTCCCATACAATTACAAAACACTTTTCACACAGATAAAGTCACATCTAAACAATTGGAAAAATATCAATTGCTCATGGATAGGCCAAGCCAATATAATAAAAATGACAATGCTACCTAAATTAATTTACTTATTTAATGTCATACCAATCAAACTACCAGAAAAATTATTTTATAGAGCTAGAAAAAATAATAACAAAATTCATCTGGAAAAGCAAAAGGTTTATCAATGGAATTAATGAAAAAATTTCAAAGGGAAGTATATCTCAGACTATATTATAAAGTAGTAACCATCAAAACTATCTGGACTAAGAAATAGAGTAGTGGATCAATGGAATAGATTAGGTACACAAGACAGTAGCAAACCATAGTAATCTCCTGTTTGATAAATCCAAAGACCCAGCTTCTGGAACAAGAGCTCACTATTTGACAAAAACTGCTGGGAAAACTGGAAAACAGTATGGCAGAAACTAGGTATAAATCAACATGTTATCCTGTATACCAAGGTAAGGTCAAAATGAGTACATGATTTAGACATAAAAGGTGATTTCATAAGCAAATGAGGAGAGCAAGGAATCGTTTACTTGTCAGATCTATGGAGAAGGGAAGAATTTGGAACCAAAGAAGATAAAGAGAGCATTACAAAATGTAAAATAGATAATTTTGATATATAAAATTAAAAAGTTTTTACACAAACAAAACCAATGCAACCTAAATTATAAGGAAAGCAGAAAACTGGTAAACAATTTTTACCACAAATATGTCTGATAAAGGCCTCATTTCTCAAATATATAGAGAACTGAGTTCAATTTATAAGAATACAAGTCATTCCCCAATTGATAAATGAGCAAAGGATATGAACAAGCAGTTTTCAGATGAAGAAATCAAAGCTATTAATAGCCATATGAAAAATGCTCTAGGTCTCTGTTGATTAGAGAAATGCAAAGTAAAATAACTCTGACACATACCACCTAACACCCATCAGATTAATTAATATGACAGAAAATTAAAATGATAAATTTTGGAGGGGATGTAGGAAAATTGGGAAACTAATGCACTGTTGGTGGAGTTGTGAACTGATCTTACAATTCTGGAGAGCAGTTTGGAAAAAAGGCCTATAAAACTGGGAATACCTTTTGACCCAGCAATACCACTAAGAGATTTTTTTTGGGGGGGTAGGCAATAGGGGAGATTTTTTAAAAAGGAAAAAATACAAAAATATTTACAGCAGCTCTTTTAGTGGTGGCAAAGATTTAGAAATTGAGGGGATGCCTATTAATTGGGGAATGACTGAACAAGTTGTGGTATATGATTGTAATGGAATACTACTGCATTGTAAGAAATGATGAGCAGGAGGATGGTTTCAGAAAAACTTGGAAAGACTTACATGAACTGATGCAAAGTGAAATGAGCAGAACCAGGAGAACACAGTAGTAACAGTGGAGGTATCTAGGCTCTCTGCCACTGGCTCCAGACTCAACCAATGGTATTCTTCCCGTTATAGGGGTGATAGGCTCCCCATGCCCCCAGTTCTATTAGCCACTAACACTATTAGCTTTTACACATAAATATTTACTTGTAAAATATAATCACAAATATACAAACTTACTCCCCAACATATGGAAGGTGTAATCCTCCTCCTTTTGTAGCATCTTAGTCTCTGGGGAAGAGAACCGAGGGATTAGATTCATAACTTAGCTTGGTTCCCTTCAAGCACAATCCCAGTTCTTAGTTCAAAAAAACCCCTTGGGCTTGAGTCCTAGGTACCCAAGGCTTTCAGGGCTTCCATGCTGGGGTGACTGGCTATATCACTCTGCCTGCTGTCCTGGCTCCAAGGTAATTATGGTGCAAACTCTTGAGTTTCATGGAGATCACCTTCTGAGGAGCACCTGAAATAAGGAGGACAAGTCACACAGAACAGAAACACACACTCCCAGGCCCATTTCTCAGAGACAAAGTAAAAGAGAGGGAGCAGGGAAAGAAAGGTCCTTCCCTTCTCACTGGTTCAGTTCATGACATCTTCACCCTCTGGGTACAACTGATAAGAGAGCAGAAGAATTTGAGAAAAGTAGGCAGCCAATCAAAGGAGGCTATCCTGAGGGGACTCAGGCCTACATGTTACCTGAACTAATCATTACATTAGAATGGACCAAATAGAAGCCAGTTGATTCCATGAGACAAAATATTGAAATAAAAGCAAAAGACTGAAATAATAGAAGAAAATATAAGGTATCTCATCGCAAACAAAAAACTGACCTAGAAAACAGATCAATGAGAATCATTTAAGAATCATTGTTTGGGGGAGGAGGGGGGAACAGAGAGAGAAGGAGAGAGAGAGTTAAAATTGCTCAGATTTCTTAGAACCAGAGGGCAGAATCAAAATAGAAAGAACCCACCAGTCACTTCCTAAAAGAAAGATCAAAATGAAAACTCCCAGGAGCATTTAAGCCAAAATTCATCAGGTCAAAGAAAAAATGCTGCAAGCAGCCAGAAGGAAAGAATTCAAGGACCAAAGAGTCAGGAATGCATACAATTTAGTAGCCACCACTAAAAAGGAACAGAGAGCTTGGAATACAATATTTCAGAAGATGTATATGGATATAGATATAGATGGATAGATAGAGACATATAGATAGATATCTCTCCCTCTATATCTATATACTGATATCTATATATATCTAGGCTTACAACCAAGAATGACTTACTCAGCCAAACTGAGAATAATTATGCGGGGTAGGGGTTGGGGGGGAAAGACTTTTAATGAAGTGGAAGGCTTCCAGGCATTCTTGATGAAAAGACCAGAGCAGCATAGAAACTTTGAAGTGCAAACACAGAAGTGAAGAGAAACTTAACAAGATAAACATGAACAAACAATCACAACAGACTAAACAAGGATTAATTGCTTACATTTTATCAAGAGGAGGTGATGCATGTGACTCCTGTAAACCCTCTCATTCTTATGGGCCAGAGGGAATCTAATGAGACCTGAAGGCCTGAGAGTAGTTCTTTCATCTTTTGATGATTTTAAATGAAGAATGAAAGTTGAGGGGAAGAGGAATACATGAGCAGATGAGGAGAGGAGAGAAAAGAAGATTAGAAAATATTATCTCACATAATCAGGGTCCAAAAGGAGGCCTCAGAAGTAGGAAGGCAGAGGGGATTGTGTGTGCATAAGAGGAGATCAGCTGACAATTCAACCTCACTCTCATCCAAACTGTTCAAAGGAAGGAAGAATACATACATACATACATACATACATACATACACACACAGAGTCGGATACAGAAGTACATTTCACTCAACAGAGAAACAGGAAGGAAAAGGGAGGAAGAAGAAAGAGAAAATAAGAGGAAAGGCAGGTAAAAGGAGAGATTAGTCCTAGGCAAAACAAACTGTAAGGATAAGCAAAAAGATATAACTCTTTTTGCGTGCCAAATAATGGGAAACTGAGAAGGTGCCCATGTGGGAGAATGGCTGAACCAGTTATGGTATATGAAAATGATGAGATACTATTTTGCTGTCAAAAATTATGAAGGAGATGGTTTGAGAAAGACCCAAAAAGACATATGAACTGATGCAAAGAGAAGTAAACAGAACTGGGAGAACAATTTATGTAATGACAACAATATGGTAAAGACAAACAACTTTGAAAGACTTAGGACCTCTGATCAGCTCAATGATAACCACAATTCCAGAGGATAATGATGAAACATGCTACCCACCTCCAGATAGGTGAAGGCCTCAGAGGAGAAAATGAGATTTTTTTTAATATGGCCAAGGTTGAAATTTTTTTTTCTTGACTATACATGTTTGTAATAGAGGTTTTGTTTTTCTTTCATTCTCATTATGGCTATGGGGTGATGTGGAGGGTGAGAGAGAAAGGATGTGAATTTTTGCTGACTGAAAGAAAATATAATTTTTAAAAGAAAATATAAAGCATATGCTATCAGAGACAACTGATAGAGAAAAAAAAAGGTCAAAGAGAGATCATTTAAGAATCACCCAGCTTCCAGGGCATTTAGGTGGCACAGTGAATAGAGCTCTGGCCTTGGAATCAGGAGGACCTGAGTTCAAATTCAACCTCAGACACTTGACATTTACTGTCTGTGTGACCCTGGGCAAATCACTTAACCCCAACTGCCTCAACAAAAAAAATTTTTTTTAAATTAAAAAAAGAATCATCCAGTTTCCTAAAAAGCATAATTTTTAAATATACTTGGACACTATGCTAAGAAACCATAAATGTAAACTGCTCAGATCTGTTAGGACCAAAGGACAAAATAAAAATGAAAAGAATCCATCTATCATCTCCTGAAAAAAAAAACCACAAAAAAGAAAAGTCCCAGAAGTGTCATAGTCAAAATCCAGACCTTCCAAGTCAAAAATTATATTTCAAGCAGTCAGAAAGAAAGAGTTCAAGTATCAAGGAACCACAATCAGGATCACATAAAATCTGCAAGCTTCTACTAGCAATAAGAGGAAATCTTGAAATAAAATCTTACAAAAGGCAAAAGATATAGACTTAGAACCAAAAATAGCTTACTCTGCAAAGTTGAGTAGAATCTCATGGAGGGTGTAAGTGGGGAACAGACCTTTAATGGAATAGTGGATTTTCAAGCATTTCTAATGAAAAAAAAAACAAACCAGAGCTAAGTAGGAATAAGTGAAGAAGAATTAAGAAGGCACTTGATGAAGGTGAAAGGAATGGGTAAAAGCTGACTTGAAGCTTAACTTCAAAAAACCTAAGATCCTAGCAACTGATCTCATCACTTCTTGGCAAATAGAGGGAGAAGAAAAGGAAACAGTATCAGATTTTATATTATTGGGCTAAAAGATCACTACAGATGGCAACTGCAGCCATGAAATGGAAAGATGCTTGCTCTTTGGAAGGATAGCTATGGCAAATCTGGACAGCATATTAAAAAACAGAGATATCACTTTGCTGACAAAGGTCTGTATAGTCAAAGCTATGTTTTTTTCTGGTAGCAGTGCGTGACTGTGAGTTGGGCTATGAAGAAAGATGAGTGCCACAGAATCAATGCTTTCAAATTGTGGTGCTGCAGAAGACTTTTGAGAGTCCCCTGGACATCAAGGAGATCAAATCAGTTAATGCCTAATTGGAATTAATACTTTGTTGGAAGGTCAAATACCAAAGATGAAGCTTAAAAACTCTGGCCACATAATGAGAAGATGAGACTCATTGGAAAATACCCTGATGTTGGAAAGATTAAAGGCAAAAGGAGAAGGGGACAGCAGAGGATGAGATGGATAGATAATGTCATGGAAGCAACAAATATGAGCTTGGACTGACTTTGTTTGATAATGGAGGTTGGAAGGGCCTGGAGTGCTATGATCCATGGGGTCATGAAGTTGAGCACAACTGAGTGACTGAACAACAACAACAAAGTAGGAATTTTGAAATGCAAACACAGGAATCAAGAGAAACCTAGAAAGGTGAATGTATTCCAGCAATTAAAAGGGGCTCTGTCTTAATGAAGTACTAACATTCTTTAAAAATCAGGAGGAGGGGGGAAGTGTTAAAAGGTAAGTGTTCCTTAAGATTACCTTAATGTCATAAACAAGTATTGAGGCAGTTAAATAAGAAGAACAGGAACTGGAGGTGGATTGATTCTGTTCTGAGGTTTTTGAATAGGGAATGAAAAGGGAGGGTAGTAGGAATACATACAAATAATGTAGAAGGGAGAAAGAAGAGGATGAAACTTAGTATTTCTCATAATTGGATTCATGAGAAGACTAGTATACAAATATAGAAGAAAGGATGAGGGCATTAGACATCAGATGAACCTCTTATCTGAAACAGATTGTGTTGAATATATACAGACACACAATTGTATACTCACACACACACAGAATATGCTGTAGGAAATATATCAAACTAAACAGAGGGAGGCAAGGATAGGGAAAGAACTTGTTAAAAGGGAGAATGAGGGGCAGCTAAGTGGTGCAGTGGATAGAGCACTGGCCCTGGATTCAGGAGGACCTGAGTTCAAATCCGGCCTCAGACACATAACACTTACTAGCTGTGTGAACCTGGACAAGTCACTTAACCCCATTGCCTAACCAAAAAAATAAATAAATAAATAAAAGAGAGAATAATACCAGGGATAGAATAGTTACAAAAAAATACATAATAATAAGCTTTCTGGTATGAATATGTGATTAAAAGTAAAAAATAAAAAAAGACCTAAAATATAAGAATGTAACCATCAGTTGAGGAATGGCTCAAGTCTTTAAGTCAACAAATATTTATTAAGCTTCTGCTATGTTCTAGGCAGTGTGCTAAGCACTAGGAATACAAAGAAAGGCCAAAAAACCACAAACCCATTATCAAGGAGCTCACACTCTAATGAACAAATTATGGCATATAAATGTTAAGAAATATTACATCATTAAGATATGAGGGGGGCAGAGCCGAGATAGTGGAGTAAAAACAGTGACTTGCTTGAGCTCTCCCCCAAACCTCTCCAAATACCTGTAAAAAATGACAATAAACAAATTCTAGAGCAGCAGAACCCACAAAAAGACAAAGTGAAATGAATTTCCAGCACAAGACAACCTGGATGGTTGATAGGAAAGGTCTGTTGCTCTGGGCTGGGAGAAGAGCACAGTTCAACGGCAGCAGCTGCTTCCAGAGCTCTCAGCCCACAGATGGTGGGGGGATCGAGCAACTGATCAGAGGTGGATTGCAGAGTCCTTTGCTGGACTTGAGGCAGGATTTTCTTGTTTTTCCCGTGCTTAGATCTGGGTGGCAGTCCTGGGTGGAGGTCCTGGGGTGAGGAGGAGCTTGTGGGGGTGGTGGAGAGGGAATCCTCCTCACTTTTCCAAGGCAGAAAAGAGTGCTTGAGGTCACTCATAGAGAAGAGCACAGGCCAGGAAAGGAGTAAACACCTCTCCTTTGATCATATCATCTTGAAAGAGCTAAAAATTTACAGGTTCCTAGAAGTATCTCTGAAAACAGCTGCACAAAACCCCTGAAGCTTGGGACAGTATATTCTCTACACTGGAAGCAGACCCGTACCTTAACAAAAGTTTAAATCTCAAGTAATTGGCTGGGAATATGAGCAAATAGCAGAAAAAACCTCAAACTATAGAATCTTACTCTGGTGGTGACAAAGAAGATCAAAACACACAACCAGAAGAAGACAACAAAGTCAAAGTTCCTACATCCAAAGCCTCCAAGAAAAATAAGAATTTGTCTCAGGCCATGGAAGAGCTCCAGAAGGATTTTGAACAGTAAGAGAAGTAGAGGAAAAACTGGGAAGAGAAATGAGAGTGATGCAAGAAAATCATGAAAAACAAGTCAACAGCTTGCTAAAGGAGACTCCGAAAAATACGAAAGAAAATAACACCTTGAAAAATAGCCTAACCCAAATGGCAAATGAGGTCCAAAAAACCAATGAGGAGAAGAATGCCTTAAAAAGCAGAATTGGCCAAATGGAAAAGGAAGTCCAAAAGCTCACTGAAGAAAATACTTCCTTAAAATTAGAATGGAGCAAACGGAAGCTAATGTAACTCTATGAGAAATCAAGAAATTATAAAACAAAACCAAAAGAATGAAAAAATAAAAGACAATGTGAAAGATCTCATTGGAAAAACAACTCACCTGGAAAATAGATTCAGGAGAGATAATTTAAAAATTATTGGACTACCTGAAAGCCATGATCAAAAAAAGAGCCTAGATATCATCTTTCAAGAAATTATCAAGGAAAACTGCCTTGATATTCCAGAACCAGAGGGTAAAATAGAAATTGAAAGAATCCACCTTCTGAAAGAGATCCCCAAAGGAAAACTCCTAGGAATATTATAACCCTATTCCATACTTCCTAGGTCAAGGAGAAAATATTGCAAGCAGCCAGAAAGAAACAATTCAAACATTGTGAAAACACAATCAGGATAACACAGGATTTAGCAGCTTCTACATTAAGGGACTGGAGGGCTTGGAATATGATATTCCAGAGGTCAGAGGAGCTAAGATTAAAACCAAGAATAACCTATCCAGCAAAACTGAGCATAATTCTTCAGGGGTAAAAATGGATATTCAATGAAATAGAGGACTTTCAAGCATTCTTGATGAAAAGACCAGAGCTGAATAGAAAATTTGACTTTTAAATATAAGACTCAAGAGAAGCACAAAAAGGTGAACAGGAAAGAGAAATCATAAGGGACTTATTATGCCTCTTGCCCCCCAGATTCCTCTAACCCTGTGATCCAGCTGAGTAATTGGAGACAAGACTGAGGAGCTTAGTTAAAGTAACTGAAGTCTAAGAGTGATGTAAGGAAGGAAACTGTCAAAACCAAAATAGTTCATTTAATCTTTTAAATATTTTCTCTCAGGTGCAGGATACCATATGATAATGGTGAAGGGGCAACACTGTAACATACATGAAATTGAAGGTCTGATTCATGAACATATACCAAATGCCACTATGGAGAGCAATATGGGAGCTGAGTTATCATTTATCTTGCCCAAAGAAAATGTACACAGGTATGATGGATCCAGTAAGGACAGTGCTGATGGTTTTTAGTTGCTTGGTGTTCAAAAATGATTTCCTGTGTAGCACATGCTCTGGAACTTCTCTCCCTACCTCCACTTACCCCACTTGAACCAGCTCGTTGAATCTTTAGAGCTCAGCTGACTAATTCTTATCCTGTAAAACCCTAGGGATAGTCCTAAGGGGTTGCAGAGAAGTATCTTTCTATTGCTATATCTCATAAGCCTCCATTACCATGTTTCTTCTCCATTATTATTGGTTGATATCAACAAATCAGCCAAGTTTAAATAGTTTTTAGAAAGAGATATTTACCATACTGATACAGTTGGTATGAAACAACCCCCCCCCCAAATCTGTAACATATTCTCCCACAAATACATAAGGAGTCCAGGGAAAAATGAGATTAAGCTTAGAGAGCAACCATGGCAAAGGGATAACTCATAGAGCCTAGAAGTCCTATTGCTGGAATCCTCAGAATGATCCCCTTAGATTTTATATAACTTTTCTGCTGGGTTCCTCATAGGTCCTTGAATTTGCCTTTCTTCATTGTATCCAGTATTGGATCCCAGTGCAGACGTTGCAGCCTAGCGTATCAAGAATACTGCTAGGACACTGATGAACAGTCCAAGATCCTCTGATGTTCAAAGGTCCTCCTCCAGCCATGCTGATGGTGGGATTTGGGAGAGAAGACCAAAGGCTCAGGCTGAGGGGCATTTCTTCTCATCATCCCCCAAGGAATCACTTCTCAAGGACTTGACTAGAGGTTTCTACCACTAAGCTGCTAGATACTTAAAACTCTAGGTTTCAGACTGACCTGCTATTTTGTGCAACCAAGTTTCCTCAACCAGTTCAAACACACTTCCTTTGTAAAGTCACTCCAGTTCATCCAATGTCATAAAAAAAATTTAAATTGAAGACTTTTTTTGCACTGTGTCTGAAGCCTATGATTAATTTGACTCAATCAAGATATGTTCTCAGTTAATGGTGTCAGAACATAACCTCTTACCATTTTAAATAGGGTTGAGTAATTCAACTGAACCAATCAGTCTCCTCCTACCTTTTGGTTTTCCTCAGGTCTGGCCGGTGGTCCTTCTGACAGGCGAAACCTCTAGACTCCTGTCACTGCCCCTTGTGACTTTGTTACTGCTCCCTTGGCATGTGCAGTATTCATGGAGTAAGTGAATACCTCGGGTGTGATATTCACTTGGACTGTTGGCTCATATGTATAGTCTTATAGATAAAAGAAAGTCAAAGGGTTTGAATTAGCCTGTAGGTGTCGCTCTACTCCATTTGTTTCTTTAAGACACGCCCAGTAATAAGCCCAGGCATCTCTCCTTACCCCAAACAGGACATCTTACAGAATTCTTTATTTTCACCTAGTTTCAAGGTTCCATTCCACCCTGGGAGATGAAATATTGATGAAATATTAAAAGCTGAAACTTACTATTTATAATTTTGGTTCATTGTTCTTTACCCTTAGGGATGTGTACTCTCAAGGATCTCCATCTCTACTCTTAAAGATTCAGACGTTTAGGATGTCTGGGTCACATAGCTTTAATAACATAGAATTAAAATGCAAAATACGATATGAACTCTCCCCACTGTACTCCCTCCCTCCCAGGAATTTGGTATCAAAAAGAATATTTCCTTAGCATGCACATCAAAAATGTAAAGAAGAATTGGGGAAGAACATTTTTCTCCAGTCTTCAGCTCTTAGATTAAAGAAAAACTTAGATCATTAAATTCCCTGCAACTCAGCAGCCACAGACTTCTTGGTATGGCAACCACAAATTCTCAGCTGATTCTAAATAGCACTGGTTGTTTCTCACTGCTCATACTGCAATTATTGGTCTCTAGGTTCCTGGAACTACCATTCTCCTCCAGAAGTCTGAATCAGAAAGAAAAGAATGAATGAATGCTTGTATGCATGAAAGAAAAAAAACCTTTATTAAATGCTTACTATGTCCCCAAACTAGGTTTTGTTTTTGTTCAGTTGTGTCTGACTATTCATGACCCCTCCTGGGATTTTCTTGGCAAAGATACTGGAGTGGTTTACCATTTCCTTCTTCAACTCATTTTACAGATGAGGAAACTGAGGCAAACAGAGTTAAGTGACTTCTCCAGGGTCACACAGCTAGTAAGTGTCTGAGGTCATATTTGAACTCAGGAATATGAGTCTTTCTGACTCCAGGCCCTGCACTCTGTCTACTGTATGACCTAGCAGCCCCTAAAAACTATGTTAAGTGTTGGTCATTCAAATACAAAAGCAAGACAGTTCCTATCCTCTAAGAGCTTATATTTTAATAAGAGACAACACATAGGAGGGAATGGTGGCTAGAGAGAGTCTTTTGGTTTGGAAAGTCACAGGGTTTTTGAGTGGATCCACAAGAAAGTAGATAATGATCTGGAAAAAAGGAGAAAGCAAAAAACAAAAACAAAAAAAAACAGAGAAAGTGCAAAACACAGATAACATTCTTTTGTCCTAACATGTTCATGTTTGCTGCTGTCACAGAAAAGTGTCATCTTAATTCCAGGCAGGGAATGAGTAACCTTTTCCCATTCTGGATTCAGATGATTTATTCTGATAGTCACTGTCTGTCTCACTCTCTGTCTTACTCTCAGACCTCCCCCTCTTCCTCCCTTCCTGCTCCTTCTCCATCTCTCTCCTTCTTTCTCCCTCCTCTCCTCTCCTCCTCAAAAGATCACAGAAACAAGAGAATAAATTATATTCCCTGAGTTAAATCACATGTATAGGAGTGTCTTCCATTAGGAAATTAATCCATTGAAAGCTACTTCTACCAAATCACAATTTCCTGACAAAGTTGGAGAAAGGTAATAGGGCACATCACAG
This sequence comes from Vombatus ursinus, assembly GCF_900497805.2. Lineage (NCBI taxonomy): Eukaryota > Metazoa > Chordata > Mammalia > Diprotodontia > Vombatidae > Vombatus > Vombatus ursinus. The sequence goes on along the minus strand of NW_020954548.1, from coordinate 32,912,638 downwards.
GCATAGGGCTACACAGAGGGGAAAAACCCACTATATTCTCAGAACAGGCTAATTTACTTACTTTGGGAAGTGGTATCAAGTAGCTTGTCAACAAGCATTTATTAAATACTTTCAAAGAGCTTCCATTCTAATGGGGGGAGACAACATGCAAATAACTATGTACATAGAAGACATATAAAGTGGGAATGGAAAGTGATTGCAGAGGGAAGACACTGGCAGTGGGGAGAGAGGGGGACCAGGAATGGCCTCCAAAAGGTAGGATTTGAACTGACTCTTGAAGGAAGACAGGAAGTGAGGAGGAAGAGCATTTCAGGCATGAGGTTAGCAGTGAAAAATGCACTGAGTTGGGAGGTACAGTGTAAAAACAGCAAATAAGGCCAGTGTTGTTGGACTGTAAACTCCTTGGAATAAGACATAAGAAGACTAGAAAGGTAGGAAGGGCCAGCCTGTGCAGGATTTTAAATGCCAAAGAGAATCTCGATTTGGCCATGGAGTTCAGTGGCAGGGAGGGCAGGGGCGAGCTGTAACATGGTGAGATCTTTGCTTTAGGTGAATGACTGGAGGCTGGATTGGAGTGGGAAAGATGTGAGAGACCAACCAGAAAGCTTTTGGTGTTAAGTCTAATTGCCATTTATTCATGATATATTATTGATTTATCTGAGGCATGAATTTTCCACAGATAAACCATTTCACTCATCCCTTTGGAAAAACTTTAGCTCTGCTGCCTTTCATCAGTTTGTATGGTTGTTTTTGAGCCAAAGTATTAGAATAATCTTTTGAATATCATTTTTTTCATTTCAGAAAATAATCTTATCGTACTTTGCCTCAACTGGCATCCCTTTCCTACATTAGAAATTCCCAAAGTGGGCTATGCTGGTGTTCTTTATCTTTGTCACCTCATTGACCCTTATATTTTTTACAGTGGCCATACAAATTTCTTGCCAAGTGATTGCTTCCCATCCTGGGAGAAAGACATCTAAGACCCAAAAGTAAATATCAGAATATCACCTAAAAGAGGGCACTTTTAATTTTTCCTTTTTTATCTCTTACTTCTTTCAGTTTTGAAGCTTTGTTTGAAGAACTGGAAGAGAGACAAGAGGAGCTGGGCATCTCTAGCTTTGGGGCTTCTGTCACCACTATGGAAGAAGTCTTCCTTAGGTGAGTAAAAGGGTAATCCTGGGCTTTGTTTGCATGAAGAGGGAAGGAACAGTGTAAAGCCTCCAAAGTGGGACTTAGAGTTGGCTCCAAAACCCCAGAATTCCCCACAAGGAATTCTAAAGTCAATAATGAAAAATTACTTAACCACTACAAAATTAGGAAACTAGTGGGAGAATCAATAAGTGCAAGTGATAATAGCTGTAGCTAAGGAAGAAAATGAAGTAAGTAATAGACCCATTGAATTAGGTTATTAGGAAGATTTCTTCTATGAAATCATCATTTGAAACAGGTAAGTCAGCACCCTAATGCAATTCTCCCTGTTTAAAATGTCCATGGTGTAAGTGCTCAATAAATGTTAATTTGATCCCTTTCAGGTTTTTTCTTGGGCTTTTAATAAGATATAGCAATCCTTCTTCAGTCTTCTTATGGACTTTTTTAATGTCTTTAATTATTCCTTTAAATTTTATTTTGTTTGCATTTTCTCATAGTTCCCTTTTCCGATACTGAGCATGATGGATTTGGGGGAAGCTCTTTGCCTAATGAGAATGATAAATTTTAATGTACTGTGATATCTATTAAACATTATTTTACCATAGGCAACAAGATGTTTCCTTCTTCCTTCAAAATTTAGCAGGACATGGAGAAAGATAATGGGACCCTTCTTCTTATCCCTCCCCTTTTTTGATGAATTATAAAAAATTTAATTACAATCACTTATGACTGGAGACAAAGCCTCCAGGTGGCATTATTCCTTAGACAATTATGGCTCAAAGGGTTCTATTCTCTAAAGCACTTTAACATCAACACAAGATTGAAGCGTCTACACATACGGAATTAAAAATAAGGGGGGCAGTTAGCTTCATTTTTTCAAATACAATAGCAAACTTGAAGATTGCATCACTACTTCATGTTGTGATATGTCTTTCATTTTCAAAGAATTCTAATGACATCACAGGGTGATGTTTTTGACTAGCACATGAGTTGAATTTAAATGAGGCAGAGTTGCACAGAGTCCTTGGCCTCATTCTCTCTCCTTGAGTCACTAAAGTCCAGTGGCAAGACAAAAGTCAAGATGACTGGAGATGGCTCAGGATGCAGTGGATAACCTTGGCACCTTTGATGTCTGACCAAGCTCTAAGTGCTCCACGGTGCCTACTTCAGCTGCTCCCATGGCTGTTAGAATAAATTGCTCTCATCTGCCCATTCTACTGAGGGAAGTCTTCACATGCTTGGTGTAGATAGCAGCCTAACTAACCAACAGGTTTTGAGGCATGTCAGTTACTTTCAACCTGGTTTAGCCCATCTGCCAAAATGGTTTACCAGAGTATGGCTGCTGAACTTCTTGAAGCCACAGACAAGAGCTGAGTGCCAGGTATTCACCAAAGGGTAGATGAGCAGCCTTGAAAAGAGCTCTGCAAGGCCTCACACCACAAGTTCTAGCCCTCCTTGAACATGCCATATAACCCATACATTATTTCATAGGTAACTATTAAGCGTTATTTTCTTACTAAGAGTGGTTTGGTGGTGCCCATCCAAGGTAACATGAACCAGATTTCTTAACGTGTATATCAACTAAAATGTTACAAAAAGTGCATTTGTCTTTCTAAATGTTAAAAGATAGGAATATTACAAAGAAGAATGCAGTTCTTTGGGAGAGCTTGTTTTCCTTCATATATATCTGTGCCATGAAAAGCTAAGTCTTGTTCCCAAGGCTTGTTCCCAAGAATCAAACTGACAGAACTCTATGGACCTTGGTGAACTTCAGACATTCCCTGTTAAAGAATTACATCTTGATAAATTACATCCTGGTAAATTACACCCTGGTAAATTACATCTTGATTGTAGAATTCAGCTGGTGTGTTTTCACATCTTCCAGCTTGGCTTTACATTTATTGGTTTCTCAAAAATCTGAAGACTACAGGCAACAAAAGTACAAGGACTAGTTAAATATGGAAGTCTCCTCTTTGAAAGAGAACTCCTTGGCTGTCAAGGTAGCTCAGGGTTGTTGCTGTCACAAGGTCATTGCTGAGTCAATGGCCTTGCCTTTGTCAGGTGACTTTGAACTGTTCTGTCTCCTTTCAGCTTTTTCCATCCTTAAGCAAGAGGTTGGTTACAATTACCATTGTCTGGCCTAATTCCTCTTCAGGATGCCTGTGGAACAAGTAATGAAGTATTCTTGAGAACTGAATAAGTTATATCTGATCTATTCATGAAAAATTCATGATATTTTCTTTTTTGAGAAGCTAATCTTGCCTTTCTGGGGACTGCACTCCACTCTTCTTCTTGTCTATGTGCAGATAAAGAAACATGGGTAAGTCAGTTCTTCCTCAGAAAGTTGATCTCCTTTTGAAGGTTTACAGATTCCACTTCAGTAAAAGCTGGTAGAATATACAACTAAAAAATACAACAACAACAACAACTTAGGCTTCCTAGTAAAACTCCTATTATAGAAAATATCAAATGCATGGGAGAATTCTTTGGAGTTGGAAAGATAGTCAGAAATGTGATTTTGAGAACAAAAGACAGTTTCCCCTTCTAGTCCCAGACAGTCGTTTGGGAAAGCAGACCTGAATACACCCCTTATTGTAAAGATGTTAATTACTAACCAGCTCAAGGTACAGATCAAAAACAAAGAAGTTTGCATCTTGTCCTCAAGAATATCCATTCTAAGAAAATCAACTGAAAGGGCATTAATTTTAGGAGTTCCTTCACTCAACTCAAAGTAGCCGAAAAAGACCATCTAATTGTTGTATACCAAAGAAAACAAAACCATGAATTATCTTTTTTGAATCAGTCGTACTCTGTGGACTATCCCATAAACTGCCCAGTTCAGGTGACTCTACTCCCACTTTCCCTCCTTCTCCTATTTTTACTTAATGGGCATCAACTCAATTAGTTGCTGCTTCTTACCTACTTTTCCTGACCAGCTGTAGGCACATCATTAAGTTGAGGAGAATAAGGCTTGGAAAAAGCACTTGACTTGACCATTTGACTCTGAATCCATCTGTCCAACCACACTAGTTTTATAAAGGTTTTCAGGTTGTCTACTAAACCCTGGAAATCATAATAAAGCCTCGTATCTTATTATTATTGTTGTTGTCAATAATACATTTTGTTTTGTCACAGCAGGTACTTACTGACAAATGATCTAACTCCTTACAAAGCATATCCCCAAAGGAAACTTAAGCAAAATAGCCCAATAGTGTTTTTGGGGGGGGTACAGGCAATGGGGTAAAGTGACTTGCCCACGGTCACACAGCTAGTAAGTGTCAAATCTCTGAGGTCACATTTGAACTCAGGTCTTCCTGAATCCAGGGCTGGCAGTCTATCTACTGTGCCATCTAGCTGCCCTTCCAATAGCGTTTTCAATACTTGTAGGCTACTATTTAATAAAAAGGATGCATAAGTGTTTTAATTTGGATAATTTGGTAGCATCATTTGTGTTTGAGTTGAATTTTGTTGTCTTTGCTTAAATTTTTTTGGAATCACTGTGCATATTATTCTTTTGACTCTGCCTTTCACTCTGTATCACTTTCCTGAAAGTCTTATTTCTCTGAATTCTTCATATGTTTCTTATGATATAGTAATATTCCATTGCATTAATATCCCACAATTTGTCAGCCATTCCCCAATTTAGGGCCATGTAGTTTACTTCTAGAGTTTTAGTATTATATATTATGCTTCTGTGAATGCTTTTGTCCTTCTTTGTTATCATTGACCCCTTTGCATCATAAACCCAGTAGTGAAATCTCTGGATCAAAAGGCATGATTGGAGAGAGTCTAGGAGTGGATACAAAGAGATGGTGGAAAAGGTGGGGGAAAAAACCCCTTTTGCCAGATCCTTCTCGATGGCCCGCTGAACTCTGGTTAACAGTAGAATATTAGACACTGAAAGCCCCATTATGAACTTAGAGCTACCACCCAAAGCTGAGATCAGATCAGCTATCAGAGTGGTGAGGAGACCAGTTACCCCAGGAAAAGGATCACCAAAATTCAAGCAGTGACAAACCTGGCAGTTCAAAAGCAAGTCCTCCAAGAAAGATGTACAAGGTTTCAGTGGTGATGCTTCTAGACAGGAAAGCTTGGATATCACTGTCATCTATCCCTGGGAAGCCTTTATCCGCTTGGAGTTGCATGAGTTGACCCAGTATGGCAACATCTAACTGACCCTTCATCTAATAGGCCAGTGAAGACAGCCTCACTTTCCACTCTTATTTCCCTATACTCAATTGTCCCAGGATTTTCCATCCCCAGCCTCCCATTTCTTGTCATTTTCCTGAAGCTCCATTGTGGAATCACGTCCAGGGAAGAATTCCTCCTCCCAAAGTTTCTTGGTCTCTTTGTTTCTACATCAGGAATACTGTAGCATTTACTGTAGGACCATCTCAGCGCTGTCAGAGACACAAGCACCTCCTGGCCAACAGTAAACTTGGTTAAAGCTTTACTTTGCCCAAGCACCTTGTCTCTTCTATCTTTATTGTCTTGTTCAGCTGGTTGTCCTCATGTCCTGCTTAGTGTAGAAGGGATACATCAATAAACACTGATAGCTTCAGAAAAACATGGCAAGACCTATATGAACTGATACAAAGTGAAGTGAGAAGAACTAGGAGATCATTGTGCACAGTAACAGCAATATTGTAATGATGATCAACTGTGAAAGACTTGGCTACCCAACACACAATGATGATTCCAAAGATGATTTCAAAGGACTCATGATGAAAAAATTCTGTCTACTTCCAGAGAGAGAAGTGATGAACTCTGAGTACAAATTGAAGTATAATTTTCTCAACTTTTTTTTTTTGCTTTTTGTGATATGGCTAATATGAAAATATGTTTGGCATGATTTCACACGTGTAATTGATATCATAATTGTAGGAGTGAGGGAGAGAATCTGGAATTCAAAATCGAAAAAAGAATGTTAAAATAAATAAATAAATAAATAAGGAGTGGGGGAAGAATCATTTTGTAAGCAACACAATATTAAAGCACTAAGGAATAATTTTATTAGATATCTCAGGAAGTTCCCAGGAAGATGCCAAAAGAATGGAGAAAATTACTGATAATGTTATTCCCCTAAAGAGGTAATTGATTGCATCAGTAACTACCAACCTATGTGTCTACTTTCTCATCTTTATATAATATCTTTGTAGGAATGATCTACATACATATCCAAGGTATCCTTGATGATTCTCTATGGTAGGTCACATCTTTATAGTCACAAAAATGGTACAGAGAACACAATATGCACACATACATATTAGATTTGATAGGGCAAAAATGCAGCTTTAAAGGTTCTCCTCTAAGGAGTTTCTTACATCATGCCTGGCACATATTTGTTAATAAATGTTCATTGATTGATCTACACATATTATAATCAATATAATTACAGTTGATCAATATATATTACAATAATATTTTGATAAATGCAGCCACAAAAGTAATTGTTCAACAACCCTCTGATTATCCTTGTCAAACTAGGCAAAGAAGAGGGGGATATATGCTTGTCAAAGGTATTCACTACTGTCATGGAAGGTGTGCTCCATAATGCAGAACATGTTCTACTTCCTTGTTCCAAATGTCCTCCCTTCAAATATTGGAAGGCTCCTAAGGCCTCTGCGCCCCTCCTCAATTGTGCTAATACTCCCAATCTGTGGCTAACAAATTTGCCTTCATCTTATACCTTTTCTTCTTCTGTACTCTCCATTTCTGGAACTCACAGAAACCTGACCATTTTGGAAAACACTCTGTCTCTGGCCAGTACTGGGTACTTTTTTTTTCTTAACCTCTTACATAGAAGGCCAATAAGAGTAGGTGTATTCCTTGCAGAAACTACCACTTTTGAAAAGCATAATGAAAAGTGTGCTAGACTTAGAATCAGGAAAACCTGGGTTCAAATCCTTCCTCCTATGTTGATGGTGATGATGATGATAACAACAACAACTACTACTACTACTACTACTACTACTACTACTACTACTACTACTACTACTACT
>NW_020954548.1:32838682-32905477 GCF_900497805.2 Vombatus ursinus | reverse complement strand
CTACTACTACTACTACTACTACTACTACTACTACTACTACTACTACTCAGTTTCTTTAAGGTTTGCTCCATCTATCTGTATCATCCTATCCTAATCCTCACTGCAGTTGTTTATCCTTGTTCCTCAAGGTCTGTAACTAGTACACAGTCTTTCTTTCTACCCTGACCTTGTCAACATGTTGAAGGATTTCAGTATTCAAACTGACATCCCCTCAGACACATTGGACTCCCAGTTCATCAACCTCTCCAACTCTCATGATCTATATATTCATTCCACTTCAATCCAAAAAGATGGTCACATTTTTTCTCACCATCACCTATAACTATCTCAAATCATAATCCCTATCCTCCTATGTAAATCATCATTTTCATTTCATTTGTTCTGTCTTTAATAAAGTAAAGTCAATAAACATCACTATGTCCCAGGCATTGTAGTTAGCATGGAGAATACATGCACAATTATATATGGGAAAAACTGAGAATTCAAAGGAAATTGATGATTATTGACAAAAAATATATAAAATAACCAACCTAATGAAGCAAGAATTAGAGATCTTAAACTACTCAATCTCAAAAAAAGCAACATAGCAGGCTAAATGTGAGTTGCCAAAAGGAAAAAACCACAGGCCAGATGGATTTATATGTGAATTCTAACATTTAAAGAGTAATTAATACATAATATTGCAAAAACTATTCTCAAAAAGAGAAAGAATGTACTGTCCAAAATCAGGTGACTGACAAGCAGCTGAAACAGCTTCACAAAATGGTGGATAAAGGCAAAATGGAGTCACTAATGCTGTTTTTTTCATGTAAAAGAAAGCAGGATGATGGGAGAAGTAGGGCTAGAGAACATGCTGTTTGAGGATGATTTGAAGGAAATGCGCGTGGTTAGCCTGGAGAAGAGAAGACTTGGGGAAGTCAGGGAGACATTATGGTTTTTTTCTGGTGTTTTGAAGGGTGATCATGTGAGATAAATATTATCCTAATACTCAAACCATGACTTCTCTACAAAGAACCGTTTGTCCTAGTCAGGTAGGAATGGAGAGCCCCTCCACAAATTCAGCACATCTCTCTCCCCACATCATTTGCACCTGCCTCTCTGGGCCTGTGTTGTATATCACTGTGACCTCAGCTTTAAATGTTTTTATTATCAGTTTTCACTGGCCGCCTGGCCCAACTCTGAACATGCGGACCCAGTCTTTGTTGTTCCATCATGTCCTTCCTGCATGAGAGTCATGTTCTCAGAAGTTGGGCTGAAACTCAGCTTGATAAGAACCACTCAGATAAGAGATGGACAGACAGAGGCAGGAAGATTGGCATCTCCCTACACAAATAAAATTAAATTAATTCTTTATGGTTTCTTGATTTAGGGTTAGCAAACAGGTCGATTCCAGCATGGATCTCCAGACCATCCATCTCCCTTCTATTAGAGGCCTGAGCAATCTCAAATCAAAGAAGAAAATGGATCTCACTGTCTTATCCAAGAAGAGTTCTATTGTAAATGTGATGTATAGCTCTAAGGTAATTCCCTCATATCTGAGAATCTCACAGGTTTGGGAATCACTTGTGTTTCTATATCATTCTGTGGTCATGAATTGTTTTACACCCATTTTCTTACCTGATCTTCAGAACAGCCATAAAAGGTAAACTGATTCAGGAAAGTCAAGTGCAGGAGATACTGGGAAAAGATGCTGAATTTGAAGTCATATAGTCTGTTTACTTGCTTGGTGCCTTTGGACAGGTTGCTTCTAGATTTCTTCATCTGTAAAATGGACATGATAAGGCAGGCAGTTTGTAAATTCAGAGGTGCCATATACAATATGAATGAGCTATTCTTATCACCATAGCTATCATGGTCATGGCTTTTACCAAGCAGAGGAGAGAGTTGAAAGGGCTAGAAGTAGTAAGAGGAAAGTGTCATTCTCGTTGTGCTTTCCCAAGAAGAGCTGGCATCTCTTGGGGACTTTTTGTACAATACCTCATTATATCCTCACAACAATCTCAGGAGAAAAATGTACAGGTCTTTTATCCCCATTTTATAGTTTATAGAAGAGGAAGCTCAGAGAGGGTGGACGAATTGACTGTAGTCACACAGCAAACAAGAAATAAAGCCAGCACTCAAACTCTTTGAACCCAGACTTTGTGCTTTTTCTACTACTCATGGAGGTGAAACTTGGGCTTTTATAAGCATATAGAAATATTTATTTGTGAGAGATAGGAATTGCAGTTATCTTTGCACTTTGGAATACCTAGAAAGACTGTGATACATCTTACAAGGAAGATTAATCTGATTTGTGAGCAGTGGAGACAGAGAGAGAGAGTATAGGAAGAGTCATATTTCTCTCTTTTATCTTTTTGGAGATTATTTTTCTAGTGAGAAGATCTCAGTTGGTAAGTTCAGTCTACTTTTTTTTTCATGAAGTAGAGGTTGAACAATGCCTGTTCTAGGATGGAGTAGAAGAAATCCTTGGTAAGTGGGCTATGGATCTAAGGTCTCTTTCAGCCCTCTGTCCAATTTATCCTGTATATTGCTCATTTAGACATAGTTGCATGTTGTCTCCACCATTAGACAGTCCTTGAGAGCAGAGACCGTCTTTTGCCTTTATTTGCATCCCCAGCACTGTGCCTGGTACATAGTTTAGCAAAGTTTACTTAGTGACTGATTGAAGAGTTGTATGACCTTGAGTAAGTCATAGCCTCTGAGCCTCAATTTTCCCATCTATAAAATGGGAACAATAATAGCTACCCTACTTACCCTACAGAAGTATTGTGATGTTCACAGAGGCAAAATGTAAAGTGCTTTACAAACCTTGTTTTGGCAAACCTTTAAAGCACTATATAAATAGGAGCTGTCATTTTTTGAAATACCTTGTGTCAGAATGAACAGAATGCTTGTGTTGTGACATATCTGTTTACTTTGCTGAAGCTTATTGTCCAAGGTCGTCATTTATACAACATGTGTTGTCTTTCTATCACTAAGCTGCTGTTGAGCCATAAAGTGCAAATGATTTGGAGTTGCTTTACCTACTTAGATCTGTAACCATTGTAATTCCTAGTCTTTCCTCTGTCTTGTAGTTCAAGCTTCAGTGGCAGAAATTCTACGCTATGTTTATTAAGAAAATGTTATTCACTTGGCGCAACTGGAAGATGATGATAGCACAATCAGTTATTCCTCTGCTTTGTATCATATTCATTATTGAAATCTTTAAAATGGATACAGAGTCAACAACAATCCCCATGTTACGTCTGACTTTGAACCGGTATGGCCGTACAACTGTGCCTTTCTTCATCTCCAAGACATCTAGGCTGCATCCAAACCTCTCAGATCACATTTCAAACACTATTCAAGCTGAGGGACATGTGCCACTGGAAGTTATGGGTAAGGATCACATGAAAAGGGACTGGTGGTATGTGAATACTTATGGCATCACAGGTTTTAGAGCTGCAAGGGGCCTTAAAGATGAACAATTCCCTCATTTTGCAAATGAGAAGACCATGGCTTAAACAGGTAAAGGGCATTGCCTGTAATCATGCTAGGATTACATTGTAAAGCTGGGATTAGCACCAGGCTTTCCTGGCTCCAGATCCAATGCCCCTTCTACTCCATCACACTGTTGCCTGAACATTATTTTCAAAGAAATAAAACATTATATTCAAGGAAATAATGACCCTGGATAAGTCATTTAATCTTTCAGCATCCCTAAGCAATTCTCTGAGGCTTGACTAATTTCCAAGACTCTCTAATTACCAAACAGATGTCAGTCTGTGTTGAGAGAGGAAGTTTCCTATACACATGAAATCACAGGTCTTCTGGATCCCCCCAAAAAAAGTTATAATAACAGCTATTACACTGTATAAAGTCAGGCACAGAAACATTTTTCAGAATAATAAACTCTAGGAAAGCAAAGTTGACAGCCAAGAGCATTTGAATGTTTTATCTGTGTATCCTAGTCCGAGGGTTTAGGGACTTACTGGAGGTAGGAGGAGTGATATGACTCTCCTGTCCATTTTTGCTGCAATTTATCAACAAATGCTTACTAACTAGACAGTTTTGTGTTAAGTCATTGACAATACCAGAGAAATTTAAGATGTCCCAGACACAGAATGTACGTATCTGAAGCCAAATTTATTAAAGGATCTTACAATCATGGATGACTGGGCCAGAGGTGGTAAGTGAGGCTAATAATATGATTAATGGTTCTCTTAGTGATTCTCTTTATTTTTATTTTTTATTTTTATTAATTTATTTACTTTTAGCTTTCAACACTCACTTCTACAAGATTTTGAGTTCCAAATTTTCTCCCCATATTGTCCCTCCACGCACCCCAAGATGGCATGCATTCTGAATGCCCCTTCCCCTACTCTGCTTTCCCTTCTATCTCTTCCCCCCTTCTCTTATCCCCTTCCCCTTCAATTTTCCTGTAGGGCAGGGTAGATTTCTATACCCCATTGCCTGTATATCTTATTTCCCAGTTGCATGTGAAAACAATTTTTTTAATATTTGTTTTTAAAACTTTAGGTTCCAAATTTTCTTCCTTCCTCCTTCCCCACCCACCCTCATTGAGAAGGCAAGCAACTCAATATAGGTTATACATGTGTAGTCATGTTGTGAAAAATTAAGTATATTTCCCTTCATCCTATCCCACCCTCCATTTATTCTATTCTCTCTTTTGACCCTGTCCCTCCTTAGAAGTGTTTGCTTCTGATTACCCCCTCCACCAATCTGCCTTCCCCTCTGTCATCCCCCTGCTCTCTTGTCCCCTTCCCCCCTATTTTCTTGTAGGGTAAGATAGATTTCCATACCCAGTTGAGTATGTATGTTATTCCTTCCTTAAGCCAAATCCAATGAGAACAAGATTCACTCATTCCTTCTCACCTTCCCCATTTCCCCTCCACTGTAAAAGCCTTTTCTTGTCTGTTTTATGTGAGATAATTTACCCCATTCTACCTCTCCCTTTCTCCTTCTCCCAGTGTAGTCCTCTCTCACCTCTTTAATTTTATTCTCCAGATATCACCCCTTCATCTTCAACTTACTCTGTGCCCTCTATTTATCTATGTATGTATGTATGTATATATATATATATATATATATATACATATATACATATAATTTTTTCCCTCCAACTACCCTAATACTGAGAAAAGTCTCATGAGTTACAAACATCATCTTTCCATGCAGGAATGTAAACAGTTCAACTTCAATAAGTCCCTTATGATTTCTCGTTCCTGTTTACCTCTTCATGTTTCTCTTCAGTCTTGTATTTAAAAGTCAAATTTTCTATTTAACTCTGGTCTTTTCATCAAGAATACTTGAAAGTCCTCTATTTCACTGAATATCCATTTTTCCCCCTGAAGGATTATACTCAGTTTTGCTGGGCAGGTGATTCTTGGTTGTAATCCTATCTCCTTTGCCCTCCAGAATATTATATTCCAATCCCTGCGGTCCCTTAATGTAGAAGCTGCTAAATCTTGTGTTATCCTGATTGTGTTTCCACAATACTTGAATTGTTTCTTTCTGGCTGCTTGCAATATTTTCTCCTTGACCTGGTAACTCTGGGATTTGGCTACAATATTCCTAGGAGTTTTCCTTTGGGGATTTCTTTCAGGATGGCTTCGGTGGATTCTTTCAATTTCTATTTTGCCCTCTGGTTCTAAAATATCAGGGCAATTTTCCTTGATAATTTCTTGAAAGATGATGTCCAGGCACCTTTTTTGATCATGGCTTTCAGATAGTCCAACAATTTTTAAATTATCTCTCCTGGATCTATTTTCCAGGTCAGTTGTTTTTCCAATGAGATATTTCACATTGTTTTCTATTTTTTCATTCTTTTGGATTTGTTTTACAATGTCTTGATTTCTCATAAAGTCACTAGCTTCCCATTGCTCCATTCTAATTTTTAAGGAAGTATTTTCTTCAGTAAACTTTTGGACTTCCTTTTCCATTTGGCCAATTTTGCTTTTTAGGGCCAGAGTTCTCTCCGCTGTGCCACCTAGCTGCCCCGATTTGGGGCATTTCGAAAACGTTGTTTAGAAGGTTGGATTGGGAGAGGTCAAGTAGAAATGTTCAATTTTATCCACCATCTTGTCTCTACCCCAACTTTGATGATTCTTAAATTTTCTTTCCTTGGCCTATTTTCCAAAACTAATAGATACTTTGCATTTCCTTTTATTTTTTTAAAATCTTTTTACTTTGTCATAATATTTCTAGTTCTCTTTAAGGGCTCATTAAATTCTTTTTTGCTCCCTTCTGTTGTTTAGAGAGTCCATTACGTGAGTAAAATTTTCCTTCTGTTTCAAGCTATTTGTTCTCCTTCCAATTTTTTCTTTCAGAACTCTTATTTTAATTATAATTTCATTTCTTATCTCTTTCTTCATTTCTTATGGCTATTTTTATAGCCCTTGTGGCCAAACCATTTTCCCTGCTACTTTGCTTATAGTTCTTATGAAGTTATGTTCTTCTGGGTTTTCACTTCATGGGTTTCTCTTGACTCAATGTTTTTTTCCCAGTATACGGTATCTTCTCTTGCTTACTCAGAAGTCCAGCCTCAATTTCTGTTTTACATCTTTATGCAACAGCCAGACTCCATGCTGTCCCCCAGCACCTCCACCACCACATGCACACTCTTAGATATTATGATTGGGACCTGATTGTTCCTGACTAGAATTTCTTGGGCCTCTCTTAGCATGTCTGCACTCAGAATACTGGACAATTTGAGCCTCACCATCTAGCCCCTTGCTTTATTTTTTACAAAACTCAGAGTGCTATAGACTTGAGGGGCCTCTGGAGTATCTCTAGGCAGAGTGCTGCAGACTTCAGGCCCCCATCACTACCCCAGGACATTCCAGAGAGCAGTGTCAGTTGAATGATGAGGTCAGAAGTCAGACTACAGAGTTAAGAAGAGAATGACAGAAAAGGAAATGGAGGCACCTAATACATGTGATCTTTTCAAGGAGTTTAGCCATAAAAGGAAGGAGAATAGCTAGTGGGGATTCATGGATTGAGTGAGGGTTTTTTGAGGGTGGGGGAGAAATGGGTATGTTTGTAGGCAGCAGGGAAGCATCTACTAGACAGGGAGAAATTGAAAATACAAGTGAGAGTGGGGATGATGGAAGGGGCAATCTGCTGGAGAAAACAGGATGAAATGGGATCCTTTATACAGGTAGAGGGGTTTGCCTTGGAAAAAAGAAAGCCAACTTCTTCGTGTGAGTCAGGGGTGAAGGAGAAGTTAGTGGGGAAAGACATCTAAGTCATTTGAGATAAGGAGGAAAAAAGATGTGAGAGCTCTTGATACATGACCTCAGTGTCTTCAGTGAAGTATGAGGTAAGATCCTCAGTTGAGGAAGGAAGGAAGGTGCCATGGAACACTTGAAGAGGGGTGAAAAAGGTTTAGCATAGCTGCTATGGTGAGCAGGAAAGTGAATTGAGTAGGGAAGTATAAAAATTTTACTTTGTGCAATGGAGGCCCAGTTGAGGTCATGTAACAAAAATTTTGTGGTGGATTGTCGTTGAATAATCAACATTCTTTCATGACTTTGTCTAGCTCTGTTCAGCAATATGTGAAGAAGAAAGAAAGTGGCAAGACTAGGGTTTGGCAAGGCATGATCAGTGATAGGACAAGGGAAAAGGGACTCCTTGGTTTTCAGAATTTCTATTTTTATTTTTCTATTTCTATTTTTTCTATTTTTTGGTTTTCAGAATTTCTATTTTTATTTTTCTATTTCTATTTCTATTTTTTTCTGTTTTTTAAAGTTTATTTGGAACTTTTTGCCTTGTTGTTTATCTATTCTTTTGTTCTTATTGTTGCATGCCTAGACTCTTTCCTTCATTGGTCTATTCTCTTTTTTGTTAATGAATGGGTTTGCAGGTACAGATTTTTCCATAAGAATTGCTTTGGCTGCATTCTGCATGTTTTGGCATGTTGTCTCATTATGACCATTTTCTCTTCTCTTGTTTACTGATTTTAAGATTTGTTCTTTGACCTACATATTGTTTAGTATGAATGGTGTTCATAAATTCATTCCTCAGATAAAAAGAATAATTGGAGTAAGGGGATCCCGTGAATTTTACCATAAAAGTGTATGGGGAAGGGAGCCTTCTTTATTATATCTACAAAACCTTTATGAAAGTAATCTATTCATGCACTGAGGGTATACTCAATGAAAACATGAAAAAGGAATAAGCAGGATTTTTTAACATTCATTTAAAAATTTTAAGTTTCAAATTCTCTCTCTCCCTTCAGCCCCTCCCCCACCCATTGAGAAGGCAAGCAATATGGTACCCATTATACATATGAAGTTATACAAAATATATTTCCATATTAGCCATGTTGCAAAAACAAATAAGCAAGAAAAATAAAGCAAAAAATTTGCACTCAGAGTTCATCAGTTCTCTCTTTGGAAATGGATCGCATTTTTCATCATGAGTCCTTTGACATTGTTATGGGTCACTGTCTTGATCAGAGTAGCAACGTCTTTCACAGTTGATCATCATTACAATATTGCTGTTACTGTGCACAATGTTCTCCTGGTTCTGTACACTTCATTCTGTATCAATTCATGTAGGACATGTAGGAACACCTAGGTGTTCCTAGGTTTTTCTGAACCCATTTCTCTCATCATGTCTTATACCACAATATATTCCATATTGTTTAGCCATTCCCCAACTGATGGGCATCTGTTTTGTAACAGTCCTCTGGTATGAGGGAGTCCCTTCTGGGAGGACATAGGGTTCTTCTGTTGATCTCTTCTTTTTATGACTTGACACACAGTGCCTTGCTCCCCCAGTGTAAGTGCCGCTGTCAACAGGTTATCAACAAGTGCTTGTCGGGTACCCATTTTACGTCTAAGGAGAGGTCCATCAACCAGCCAGAGATATCAGGGAAGACAGTCTCTTAGTGAGTTCAAATGCTGAAAATAACATGTAAAACAATAGGAATCAGTTCAATGCAAAGATTTATTATAGGCATAAGGGAAAAGGGGGTCGGGAGAGAGAAAATGGGACCCAATATACAACTCAGACATATACATTAATATAGAACATAATTCAGGTAAGTGCAGTGCAGCATTGGGGAGCAGAGAGAATGTCCATTCAGCAGGAGGAGAAGATTCCAGGGTACCCTTCTGAGAGTGGAGTTCTTAAACTATGGTTTTGGGTGGCCTCTTTGGAAGCTGACTGATTTGTATATCAGGGGTCAGGGCATTTAGGGGATTTGGGGTGGTTAACAAAATATTATTTGGGGGGGGTTTGTTTATCAGTGAGAAAAACAAACTGGTAGTTGACAAAATATTATTTTTGGGCTCAGAGCTATGCTAACCTTAGAAAAATATTGTTGTCACTACTTTTCCATGAGGCTTATAGCCTCCCTGAAGGATATTAAGAAGCCTCCTGATGAGGGTGAAAGAGGAGAGTATAAAAACTGACTTGAAGCTTAAGATCATAACAACTAGTCCCATCCCTTCCTGGCAAATAGAGGGAGAAGAAATGGAAGCAGTGTCAGTTTTTATATTCTTGGACTCAAAGATCACTGCAGATCGCAACTGCAACTATGAAATTAAAAGACACTTGCTCCTTGGAAGGAAAGCTGTGGCAAATCTGGACAGCATACTAAAAAGCAGAGACATCTTGCTAACAAAGGTCCATATAGTCGAAGCTGTGTATGACTGTGAGAGTTGGACTACAAGGAAATCTGAGCTCTGTAAAACTGATGCTTTCAAATTGTGGTGCTTGAGAGCCCCTTGGATAGTAAGGAGAATTTATCAGTCAATACTTAAAGAAATTAATTCTGGCTATTCACTGGAAGGTCAAATTCTGAAGCTGAAGCTTAAATACTTTGATGACATAATGAGAAGATAGGACTCACTGAAAAAGACCCTGATGTTGAGAAAAATTGAAGGCAAAAGGAAAAGGGGACAGCAGAGGATAAGATGGATAGATTGTATCATGGAAACAATGAACATGAACTTGGATAATCTTCTGGAGGTAGTGGAGGATAAAGGGGCCTGGCATCCCATAGTCCACGAATAGTCAGACACAACTGAACAACTAAACAACTCCCTGAAGCGAAGACCAGCCTGATGGTCCCAAGTCTGTCAAGCCTAATCTTATGACAACATCCCCTTAATTTCCACAAAAAAAGCTGCTATAAATATTTTTGTACAGATAGGTCTTTTCCCTTTTTCTTTGATCACTTTGGGATACAAACTAGGTAGTGTAATTGTGGGATCAAAGGACATGTACAGCTTTATATTCCTTTGGGTATAGTTCCAAATTATTTTCCAGGATGGTTGGACCAGTTCATAACTCCACCAGCAGTGTATTAATGTCCCTATTTTTTCACATCCCCTCCAGCATTTCTCATTTTCTTTTCTGTCATTTTAGCCAATCTAATTGGTATGTGGTGGTACCTTAAAATTGTTTTAATTTGCATTTCTTTAATTATTAATAATTTAGAGCATTTTTTCATATGACCATTGATAACTTTGATTTCTTCTTCTGAAAACTGCCTCTTCATATCCTTTGCTAGTTTATCAATTGATGAATGGCTTTTATTTTTTTTAATTGGCTCAGTTCCTTACATATTTGAGAAATTAGGCCTTTATCATAGAAACTTGCTGTCAAAATCTTTTCCCATTTTCCTGCTTTTGTTCTCATTTTGGTTACATTGGTTTTATCTGTATAAAAACTTTTTTTTAATTTCATGTAATCAAAATTATCCTTTTTACTTCCCATGATCCTTTCTCTTTTTGATCGTAAAATCCTCCTTTATCCATAGATCTGATAGGTATTTTTTCCATGCTCCCTATGACATCACTCTTTGTGGCTAAATCATGTACTCATTTTGACATTTATTACTGTGCCAAGTTTCTTCCAGACTACTTTCCAGTTTTCCCAGCAGATTTTGTCAAATAGTGAATTCTTGCCCCCAAAACTTGGCACTTTGGGTTTATCAAACACTAGATTACTGTGGCCATTTATTTCTGTATGTTGTGTACTTAATCTATTCCCCTGATCCTCCACTCTATTTCTTAGCCAATACCAGATTGTTTTGATGAATACTGCTTTGTAATACAGTTTGAAAACTCGTACTGCTAGGCCACCTTACTTCACTTTTTTTTCATTGATTCCCTTGATATTCTTGATCTTTTCCTCTCCCAGATGAATTTTGTTATGATTTTTTTCTAGTATTGATTGGTTTGGCATGACATAAATAAATTAATGTAACTAGAATTGTTACTTTTATTATATTGACTCAGCTTACCCATGAGCAATTAATATTTCTCCAGTTGTTTAGAGATGTCTTTATTTGTGTGAAAAGTATTTGGCAATTGTGTTTATATAGTTCCTAGGTTTGTGTTGGCAGGTGGACTCCCAAGTATTTTGTATTGTCTGCAGTTGTTTTAAATGGAATTTCTCTTTTTTTTTTAATTTCTCTTTCTGTCTCTTCCTACTGGACTTTGTTGGTCATATATAAAAATGCTGATGATTTATGTGGGCTTATTTTATATCCTGCAATTTTGCTAATGTTGTTAATTGTTTCAACTAGCTTTTTTTTTTCAGTTGAATCTCTGGAATTCTTTAAGTATACCATTATATCATCTGCAAAAAGTGATAGTTTGTTTCCTCATTGCCTATTCTAATTTCTTCAGTTTCTTTTTCTTGTCTTATTGTTATAGCTAGCATTTCAAATATGATATTGAATAATAGTGGTGATAATGAACATCTTTGCTTCACCCTGATCTTAATGAGAAGGCTTCTAACTTTACAGATAATGCTTGCTGGTGGTTTTAGTTAGATACTACTTATCATTTTAAGGAAAGCTCCATTTATTCCTATGCTTTCTAGTGTTTTTAATAAGAATGGACCAATTTTAATTTTTAAGGAATTATTTTCTTCAATGAAGTTTTGTGCCTCTTTTTTCCATTTGGCCAATTCTGATTTTTAAGGAGTTATTTTCTTCAGTATTTTTTGTGCCTCTTTTACCAGACAATTCTCTTCTCATAATTTTCATGCATTACTCTCATTTCTTTTCCCAATTTTCCACTATTGCTCTTATTTGATTTTAAAAACCACTTTTGCTCTTTTTTTAATCTCTTCTAGGAATTCTTATTGGGCTTGTGTCAAATCTTCATTTTTATCTGAGGCTTTGCTTATGGATATTTTCATGTCTTTGTCTCCTTCTGCGTTTGTGTCTTGAGCTTCTCTGTCACCATAGTAGCTTATGATGGAAATGTTCTTTTTGTTGTTGTTGGCTCATTTATCTAGCTGATTTCTTGACTTTGAATTTTATGTTAGAGTTGAGCTCTGTTCACCTCAGCAAGGGAGGCAGTGCCACTGTCCCAAGCTTCAGGCTTTTTTTACCCTGATGTTTTCACAACTAGTTCTTAAGGTCTGTAAATTTTCAGTGCTTCTTGGTGGTGTGATCCTAGGAGAATTGTGGTCATTGTACTCATGGTCTGCATTCTGATCCTTATCTAGGAAGGGCCCCTGCTTCCTTGCTACCACAGGCATTAGTGTTCTTCTTTTCCCTAGACTTGTGACCAGGGCCCTTGCTCCCTTGTGACCAACCACACGTGCTCCTCTCTGTCATGAAACTGTGACCCAGAAATGGGTATGGGAAATGGAGTTGCCAAGCACACCTAGTCTTGTGTCCAGTGCCCACACATGGGTCATCCCCTGTAATCTCTTTCTGGCTAATTATCCAATCCCCCTACCTTCTCTGAGTGGTGAAAGCTTCTGAAAGTGTTGCCGCTGCTGTAACCTCCAATGCCCACAGCTGGAGTGGCTGTTTCATATGCTCCAGACCAGCCCCTACCCAAATCTCTCCTTCCAACCTCTTAAGTTGTTTTGGGTTAGAAAAATGTCTTACCCCAACCTTTTGTTGGCTATGTTGCTCCAGAATTCAATTTGACACATGATTTAAAGTTGTTTGCAGGGGAATGTTGGAAGAGTTTGGCTGGAATGCTCCCTCTACTCTTCCATCTTGGCTCTGAATCCAGGCAGGCTTTTTTTTTTTTTTTTTAGTTTTCAGCATTCACTTCCACAAGATCTTGAGTTCCAAATTTTCTCCCCATCTCTCCCCTCCCCCCACCCCAAGACAGTGTGCATTCTGAATACTCTTTTCCCTAATCTGCCCTCCCTTCTATCACTCCCTTTCTCTTATCCCCTTCCCCTTCTATTTTCCTGTAGGGCAGGATGGATTTCTATACCCCATTGCCTGTATATCTCATTTCCCAGTTGCATGTGAAAACAATTTTTAACATTTGTTTTTAAAACTTTGGGTTCCAAATTTTCTCCCTTCCTCCCCACCTACCCTCATTGAAAAGGCAAGCAACTCAATACAGTTATACATGTGTAGTCATGTAAAACACTTCCATAATAGCCGTGTTATGAAAAATTAACTATACTTCCCTTCATCCTATCCCACCCCCCATTTATTCTATTCTCTCCCTTGACCCTGTCTCTCCTCAAAAGTGTTTACTTCTGATTACTCCCTACCAGGCAGACTTTTTGAAGGTCATTTTCTACGGTGGACCAGATTATTATAATTGTACAGCCAACTGAGAGATATTAGAGAATATAAGACTCCACAGCATTAAATGATGGTCAATTTTTAGAAAGCCTTTGAAAAAAACAAACCAGGCATGGTGGCACATGCCTATAATCCCAGCAGCCAGGGAGGCTGAGGATAGTGGAGTGGGTTATGCTTATTGGGTGTCCACACTAATTCGTCATGAATATGGTAAGCCCCCAGGATCTGGGAGGCAAGTAGGGTGGGGGAAGGAAAATCAGATTGCCTAAGGAGGAATTAAATGGCCCAAGTTGGAAACAGAGTAAGTCAGAGCTCCTGCACTGATCAGTCAGTAGTGGGATCACACCCATGAGTAACCTGGACTTCTAGCCTGGGCAATATGTGGAGACCTGGTATTTAAAACAGACACACACACACACACACACACACACACACACTCACACACACACACTCATACAGAGAGAGAGAGAGAGAGAGAGAGAGAGAGCAAAACTTTACATGTACCCAAATAGAGATGAGGTTGAGAGAAGAGATCACAAAGGTACTTAGGGGGAATAAGTTGTTATTGTTAAAAATGTTAATTTTTTTTATCAAAATATAGGTAACATAAGGGAAGTAGAGAAAAAAGGCTGTACAATCAAAAATAAATAATTAGACCTAAACACAGACTTCATCTACTTTGTAAATTTGTCTTATGATTTGAATGGCAAAAAGCAGTGTGCTATCCAAAATTCTTTCATAGCTTTGTAGGTTATTATGTCATTGGTTACTGATAGATACTCTAGGTTACTGATCCACACACTATGCTAATTCACAGCTTTTTGTATATTGTTTGTGATTTTAAGTCCCAGAGCATGGTGGCTAACTCCCAGTCCCTAGACTGGGAGTTAGGAAAATATTATTCTGACTCTGCCGCTAACTTGCTATATGACCTTGAGCAAACACTTTTCCTGACTAGACTTCAGTTTTCTCATCTTATAATATGATGCAATTAGGCTAGGTCATCTCTAGGGCTCCTTCCAAGTCTGGCATTCATGATCATAAGTAGGGCAGAGTGACTGGGGCCCTACCATTTGGTGCCACCATTTGGGGCCCATCCTTCCCCTTCATAGCAGTCTTCCTCCTGCTACACCTGTACCTTGTTGTTTGTCCATTGCCTTGTGTAGCTCCAGGGCAAACATCTTCACGGTTCAATAGCTGTGGTGTTCCATCTCTTCCCCTGTGCCACTGTGACAAGCCACTGTCCATGCCTAATGCCACTTCTATCCCTCAACTGCTTTCTACATTTGGGGATTAGAGGGTCAGTCATCAGCTGCCATAGGTCTGCAGGCCAAACTCCCTCAGGGATGAATCTTTCCCTCTCCTAGCATGACTGTACCCATCCAGGGGAGTCCTAGATTTCTGTGACATTTCTTCTGTGGAGGCTGCCTTTGACATTTCTCCCACTCAAAGAGATGGGGTCTCAATGTTCCCTGACATGGGGCAGCATCTCTACTTTCATAGAGTATTATGTCCAGAGTACATCTTTTTGGCCCAAGGTCTTCCCCACCCCTATATTTTCACTAAGTGTCATTATTCCTAATTACAGGCCTGCTAACATTCTGTGGCTTATGTCCCTAGATGATGTCTGAAGACTAAGCAGATAGTAGTTGTATGACCTTGGAGAATTTACATTCTCTTTCTGAGACTCAATGTCATATGAAGGTTTTGTACTAAAGCATATTCCCTGTCTGACAATCTATGATTCTATGACTTATATGTTCAATTTTGTTTATATTGTTCTCATGTCATGAGATTTGGTTTAGTGCTATGGATATAGAAGGTGTTCAATCAAGGCCAGCTGACTGACATTCTAATGTTGCTCCCCATTCCTAGAGCCTATAGAAGATTTCCTGATACTGAAGGCAAAAGAGGAATCTGACACCTTTGATGAAAACTTTCTTATGGCAATGTCCTTTCAAGACGAGGAGGATCAAACAGTCATCACTACTCTGTTCAATAACCAGGCGTACCATACTGCTCCCATGGCCTTGGCAATGGTGGAAAATATTCTCTACAAGTTTTTTTTTGGCTCCAGGGCCTCCATTACAGTCACCAATGAACCTGAGCTTCCACGTCTCGTTGAGGCTTCTTATATTAGGCTCTTTCAGTATGTGTGACTTCCCTTCTTATGAAGTTAAAACAGTATATCTCTGTAGTACTTCTTCTCTACCTGTTTATTCAGTTTAGATGTTATACTCTTGAAGGCAACCAGAATCAGTAGATAAAGTGATAGAATTGGAGTCAGGAAGACTTGAGTTCAAATCTTGCCTCTACTACTTACTAGCTCATGTCAGTCAACAAGCATTTATTAAGTGCCTACTATGTGCCAGGCACTATGCTAAGCGCTGGGAATACAGAGAAAGGCAAAAGATAGTCCCTGCTCCCAGGGAGCTCACAGTCTAATGGGGAAGACAACATGCAAACAACTACAGACAGAAAAGCTATAGACAGAATAAATTGGACATAACCAATAGAAGGAAGGCACTGGAATTGAAGGGAATTAGGAAGGCCATCCTGTAGAAGGTGCAATTTTAGCTGGAACATGAAAGAAGTAAGGGAAACCAGGAAGCTAAGATGAGGAGGGAAAATGTTCCAGGCAGGGGACAGCAAGTGGAAATGCCCAGAGCTGAGAGATGAAGTGTGAGGAATATCAAGACCAGGGTTACTAGATCACAGAGTACATGGAGAGGAGCAAGTTATAAAAAATAAAAAAGCTGGAAAGGTGGGGGAACAGGTTATGAAGGGCTTTGAATGCCAAAAATAGGATTTTTTTATTTGATCCTGGAGGTGATACAAAGCCATTAGAGTTTATTGAGTAGGGGGTTGACATGATCAGATTTGTACTTGAGGAAGATCAATATACAGTAACAGCAATATACAGTAACAGAATAACTTTGAGTGAATAAGTCATTTTGACTCTTATAAATACTCAAATTAATTACAAAGGACATATGAAGGAAGATCTATCTGCATCCAGATAAAAAGAAGTAAATATAGAATGATTTTATACACACACACACACACACACACACATACATATTTGTGTCTAATGGTAGCCATCCCTGGAGGCGAAGAAGAAAAAAAAAGAAAAATAAGAAATTTACATGATTACTTTATTATATATTTAAAAGGAATAGTAAGTTGTATATAATATAGTTGCAGTTTCATGTGCAATCATCTTTTTTATTATACTATGTTATGGAAATGCTTGTTTTTTTCCATAAATTTAAAATAAATAAAAATTAAAAAAAAATTTTGACAGCTGAAGTGGAGCATGGATTGAAATGGGAAGAGACTTGTGACAGGGAGCCCAACCAGAAGGCTACTGCAGTATAGTCCAGGTGTGAGGTGATGAGGACCCGCACCAGGGTGACTGTGGTATCTAACGAGAGGAAGTGGGGTGGGGGTGGGGGGCACAAAGGAATGATGCTACAAAAGTAGAATTGACAGAACTTGGCAACAATTATGGCAATAAGATAATGGGGATAATGGGAAGAAGAGAGAGTGAGGAGTAGAGGATGACACCTAGGTTGTAAGCTTGGATGACTAGGAAGATGGTGGTGTCCTCAACAATAACAGGAAAATTAGAAAGGACTTGGGCAGGGAAAATAACATAACTATCATGATCTATAGTTAGCTCTTACATATAATGCTGTAGTTTTACAAACCACTTTCCAAATATTTCTCATTTTAACTCTCTCAACTACCCTTTGAGTTAAGTGCTATTATTATCCCCATTTTATAGAGGAGAAAATTAAGGCAGATAGAAGCTAAGCGAGTTGTCCAGCTAGAATCTGAAACTGGATTTAGACTCTGGTCTTCCTGATTCCAGGTCCAGTTTACTATCTGTTGCAACACCTAGTTTAGGGCATGTTGAGTTTAAGACATCTACAGGATATTCAGTTCAAGATGAAAATTTGCAGTTAGAGATGCAAATCTAGAGATTAGGAAAGAGTGTTTGGTTGGATAAGAGTCATCAGCATAAAGATAATAATTGAATCCATGGGAGCTGATGAGATCAAGTGAAATAGTATAGGGTGAGAAGAAGTCCCAGGACAGAGCCCTCGGGGACACTCACACTTAATGGGAGTGACCTGGATAAACATTCAGCCAAGTTAAACTGAGAAGGAACAGTCAGACAGTTAGGAGAACAAGGAAATAAGTAGTGTTGTGAAAATCTAAACAGAAAAGAGTATCAAGGAGAAGAGGATCGTTGACCAGAATTCAAATCTGGCCTCAGATAATTACTAGCTGTTTGACCCTGGACAAGTTATTTAACTTGTTTGCCTCAGTTTCCTCAACTGTAAAATGGGGATCACAATAGCACGTACCTGAAAGAAGTATAAGGATCCAATGAGATAATGTTTGTAAAACGTTTAGCACAGTGCTTGTCACATCATAGATGTTTAATAAATGCTTATTCCCTTCACCCTTCCCTTACCAAAGGTTTCAGAAAGGTCAGGAAGGATTAGGATTAAAGAAAAGATAAATAGATTTGCCAATTAAGATATTTTCTCTTTCAAAGTTTGGTAACTTTGAGGAGCAGTTAAATGAGGATGTCAGACACCAAAGTAGAGAATTAAGAAGAGAGTGAGAGGAAAGCAAGGGAAGACATCAATTGTCTACTGCCTTTTCAAGGAGCTTAGAAACAAGCCCTATGAGATGACAGCTAGTGAGGATGGATGGATCAAGTGAGGGTTTTTGAGAATGGGGGAGAAATGGACTTGTTTATAGACAGAGAAGCAACTATTAGATGAGGAGAGGTTGAAAATAAGTGAGAGGGGAGATGGTGAAGGGGCCAATCTGCTGGAGAAGATGGGATGGAACGGGACTCATGACCACGAACAAACTGTCTGAGCCCTTGGCAACTCCCTAAGACTTACCTACTGAATCACAGAGAGCATAGAGGGGGCTCCCACACGTACAAAAGCCCAGTACCCTGAAGTATTGACTCTTGAAGGCAGTCACTGATAATGGCTGATCTTTTACTGATCTCTTTTCCTTGTGTCCTGTCTCTCACAGGGTCTCCAAGGGACATTTTCTTTCCATTTCCATGGTTTTTGGAATGTCATTCGTAGTCAGTTCATTTGCCATTCTGGCAATCAGTGATCGAGTCTTAAGGTCAAAACATATCCAGTTTATCAGTGGAATCTCTCCAGTTCATTACTGGCTCTCTTTCCTGTTGTGGGATTTAATCACCGTCTTCCTTAACAGCTTGCTACTATTGGTAAGTGTTAGATAGTGTATATATTGAGGTCCATTCTACTGCATATCATAGAAACTTCCCTTCTGGACAACACTGCCCAGCACCTGAATCTAGCCAGGAAAGTCAAGTTGTCTACTTTAGCCCCTGCCAACTGGGAAGCACAATTTAGAAGTTTCTAGATCCCCTGCCCTCAGTTGAAGAATGTTAGTTTCCCTGGGATTTACAGAAACATTGATGACCCTCTTTAGGCTGAGCTCCCTATGTATTTGTCCCCTAAAATCTTGCCCCAAAAATTTGGGGACTTGATGTCACTGGGGATAGCTGCATTGATTAAAAAATGGGAAACTATTCCAACTAGGAAAAAAAGCAAAGACAGTACAAGAATGCTGTCCACTGGGGACTCCTTGGCTGCTGAGGAAATGAGGTTGTTTCTCACCTTCACTGTGAAGTGCCAAGATTTTTACAAAGAGCTGGATTGAACTGATTGCTAGGGAGTTGCAAAGCTTGGTTTTTAGAGTAGGGACTAGTGCATTCCCCTAGGGTGTTCAAAATTGATTTCTTAATACTTTATTAATTCTTTTTTCCCTTCCTTCCTTCCCTTTGAAACTCTGTCTATACCCAAGTGCTTGATGAAGGTCATAGATGAAAAAGCTTACATCCAAAGCAGACACCCTGAAGCTGTCGTACTGACGCTCTTGCTGTATGGCTGGTCTGTCATCCCGTGCATGTACCTGATGAGCTTCTTCTTCTCTGGTCCTGCTTCTGGGTGTGCCAAACTCATGATTCTGAACGTCATTACAGGCATCGTTCCATTCGTCATTTTCACCATCACAGGGCGACATGGTAAGGACATTCCACCAACATATACTAAGCCATTCTGGTGAGTCGGGAAGTGGGGAGAGGGAAGGCCTGTTTGTGGGCTGGTTAGGACCAGGAAGTGAATGGGTAGGAATGGACTCAAGGATAGGGATATCACTTAGAATTGAACAAGAACTGCCAGTCCTGGATGAAGACAATTGACTATTTGATTAATTCCTCTTTGACACTCAACATAAAATGCCATTTGTCTATTTAAATCCCCAAACCACCTACTAATCAATCAATAAATATTTATTAAGTGCCTACTATGTGTCAGGCACTGTAATAAGAACTGGAGATACAAAAAAAAAAAAAGGCAAAAGACAGTCTCTGCCCTCAAAGAATTTGTAATCTAACAGGGGAGACAACATGCAAACAGTTACTTAAAAACAAGCTGTGTACAAGATAAATAGGACATAATTAAAAAGGGAAGGCATTAGAATTAAGAGGGGCTTGGAAAAGATACCAGTAGAATATAAGATTTTAATTGGGACTTAAAGGAAGCCAGGGAATTCAGGAGGCAGAGATGAGGAGACAGCATGTTCCGGGTATGAAGTACAACCAGAACCAAGAGATGGAGTCTCTTGTTCATGGAACAGCAATGAGGCCAATGTCACTGGATTAAAGAGTACCTGTTGGGGAGTAAGGTCTAAGAAGACTGGAAAGGTAGGAGGAAGTTAGATTATGAAGGGCTTTGAATGTCAAGCAGAGCATTTTGTGTTTGATGCTGGAGGTGATGGGAGGCCACTGGAGTTTATTGAGCAGGGGGATAACATGATCAGGTATCCACTTTAGTGGCTGATAGAGAATGGATTGGAGCAGAGTGAGACTTGAGGCAGGCAGACCCACTAGCAGTATATTATAGTGGTCTAGGTATGAGGTGGTGAGGACCTGCACCAGAGTGGTGGCAGTGTCGGAGGAGAGAAGGGGGTGTGTGAAAGATAGTGAGGAATTCAGGATGGCTCCTAGGCACCAAATAATTATAAATTCAAGTAATAACGGAAAACTGCCAGATGGGTTTAAAGTCATGTGGATACAATAAGAAACCTTAAGGGAAACTAGGGTAAAATAATAGAGTGTGCAAGCATAAGACATGGAGAGAGAATTCCTGGCTTCAAGCTTTCAAGGAGAGAGAGCAAGCTATATTTCTTTTTTATCTTTTTTTTTTTTGGTGAGGCAATCGGGGTTAAGTGACTTGCCCAGGGTCACACAGCTAGGACGTGTGAAGTGTTTGGTCTGAGGCCGGATTTGAATTCAGGTCCTCCTGACTTTAGAGCCCGTGCTCTATCCACTGCGCCACCTCGCTGCCCCTCGAGCTGTACTTCACCACAGCCACAGTTCACATGCCAGTAAAAGATCTGATTATATGGTATCCAACCCCCACCTTACTCTTTCTTTAATTTATAGCTACTATGACCTTGAGAGTAAAGACAGTACTCCCAGACTTCAACTAATATTGCCTGGCTTGCTCTCTTCCCGCTCACCCTTTAGTGATCTCATCCAGTCGCTTACCTTCAGCTGTCACCTCTCAGTGGATGACTCCCAAATCTGCATTTTTAGCACTAACCTTTTTATTGAGGTCCATGCTCGTCAGCCAGTCAACAAGCATTTGATAAGAGTTTTCTATGTGCCAAGCATGAAGGATTCACAGAGCAGCAAAAAACAGTACTTGCTCTTAAGGAGCTCACATTTTAATGGAGACAGGAAGACTCCCCTGAGTTCAAATTCAACCTCAGACACTTACTAGCTGTGTGGCCTTGGGCAAGTCATCTTACCTCTCTTTGCTTCAGTTTCCTCAACTGTAAAATGGGGATCATAATAGCATCTACCTTCCAGTGTTGCGAGGATAAAGTAAAATAACATTTGTAAAGCATTTAGCACAGCACCTGATATGCGCTAGACACTAAATAAGTGCTAGCTGTCGTCATCATCATCATCATCATTATTATGAATGGAAGAGACAATATGTAAATGATTAGGTCCGTGCAAGATAACATGCATGTGTGTATATTTGTTATATATGTATGTATATGTGTTTTTATGTACGTACACACACAAACACACATACAGAGTTTATGAAGGCAATCCCAGAAAGGAAGACACTTTAATTTCATACTTTGCCTACTGGACATCTCCATGTGCCTAGCCTGCATCATCTCCACTGTAATGCATCCAAAACCAAATTCACCATCTTCCCTCTAAACGCTTCCTTATTTCTGTCCTTAACCTATTCCCGATTACCCAGGCTAAAAAACTCAGTCACCTTAGACTCCTCCCATTCCTTGAGCTTGTGCTTAGCTAGGGGCAAGGATCATGTTTTCTTTCTCTTTTAATCCCACCCACCCCCCAGCATCTAGTACAGTGCCACAAATTTAGTAAGCGCTTAGGCAATGTTTGTTGAGTAAGTGTTAAAGGATACTCCTCTCCCCTACTCCAGCACTGTATTAGAGTCTCCAGCTAAGGTAATAATACTCAAAGACATGTACATAGGGAAAAATAATTACTGAGTATTGGTGCAGGCAGTAGGAGTACAGAGAGAAGTGAAAACTTTTAGCATGAGCTGCTTGAGGGTATGGTGAGATTTGTTCTGGGACTCAAAGAATGAATAAAATTTTGATAGGCAGTAAGGAGAGGGGAAATATTTCGAAGTAGCATCAAGATAGTTTCTTTATGGGGCAGCTAGGTGGTACAGCAGATAGAGCACCAACCCTGAAATCAGGAGTACCTGAGTTCAAATCCAGCCTCAGACCAAATACTTGACACTTACTAGCTGTGTGACCCTGGGCAAGTCACTTTACCCCAATTACCTAAAAAAAAACAAAAAACAAAAACAAAAACTTTCCTTATAGAGGAATAGAGTACAAGAGGTCAGATCTGTTTTGCCCTAAGTATGCCCGTTGTAAGGTAGCTTACCCTCTGAGAGAATACTGGGTTACTGAAGAAAGAGGGGCCCATGCCAGCTTGGCTTTTAATACTTTGAGTTTATTAGGGTTAATTGGGGGAGCTTACTCACATCCTGAGTGACAGCAAGACAAAGTAACATGGTGGATCCCCACACCTGCCCCAAGCCAGGTATTATATAGAAACAGAACAAAGAAGGCATAGTGCCAGGGATGGCCCAGGGTCATGGACAAGTTCTCCCACGGGATGGTTGGAGCTTCCTTTGCTGTTTACAGCTACTCAATGTAGTTTACATTCTTTGTGGAGTCATAAGTCACATTCCCAGGCTCTGACTACTTACTCCTATACATAGGGATAACTTGAAAAGAGACCTAAGAGATGGGTTGTGGTTAGTGTGAGCAAGTTGTTGATGTGATTGATGCAGAGAGTGCTGGAGGGATGTTATCATTGTTTCTTCATGGATCTGTTTGTCGGTGTGATGTTACTATGGAATTTAAATCACTGTGGAAGAAAGGGAACTAGTACAGATCTTGGCATTGTGGGTGTGTGAAATCGGCTGCACCAGTTGTCAGCATTTTTGTCAGTATGGTACCTAGGGGGTTTGTGTCAAAGAGGGAGAGTGTGGTCAGTGGAGAACCTGGAGGGTTGCAAGTTCTAGATTTGGACAATTAAATCTTATTGAACAAGAAGGTGAGAATGTGAGCACAAGATGATCCCTGAGTAACATAAGAGGCATTCATCTCCAGATACAGATACCTGGATAGCTTGGAAACATGGAGAGATAGAGAAAAAGTTAGGCTAATATGGATCTTCGTGGTATTGGGACCCCCAGAGTAGGACATATGAGCTCTATGTGAGCATAAGTTGAATTTGGATCAAGACAGACAATTGAAGCTTAATTCCCGTGGCATATATTAGCATGGTATAGATTGTACATATGTAATTGACAGTTCTGATTCTCTGTAGTCCCTTCAGAGTGGAGAGAGTAGGAGTGGGGTGTAGGACAGATAATGGAATGAGAGTGATTAAATTTGAGTGTTTGTGAGGGAGTGTGCACACCCCTGGGCTCTTCCATGGATGTAACAAAATGGTTTGTGTAAGGGAATGGTGGGAGATAAGGTTGGAGGTCTTTGGAGGTTAGACTGAGAAGTTAAGATTTTTTCCTTTAAGATATCGAAATCCATTAAAGATTTTGAGACAGGAGAATGATGTGATGGAAGTAATGTTTTAATCCTAGAGATTAATTGACAGTGTGGTGTAATATAGAGTTAGCCTCAGGGTCAGGAAGAACTGAGTTCAGTTATTAACATTATTAAGTACCAAGAAGACAAGCATTTATTAAGTACCTACTAAGTTGCAGACGATGTGCTAAGTGTTTAACAAATATTATATCATTTGATCTTCACAACAACCCTGGGAGGTAGTTTTACAATAGAAGAAACTGAGGCAGACAGAGGTAAAGTTGCTTGCCCAAGGTCACACAGCTAGTAAGGCCAGATTTGAACTTAGGTCCTCCTGACTCCAGGCAGCAATGTGGCAAAGTGGATAGAGTATCAGGGTTGAAGTCAGGAAGATTCATCTTCGTAAGTTTGACCTCAGACACTTACTAGCTGTGTGACCTTAGGCAAGTCACTTAACCCTGTTTGCCTCGGTTTCCTCATTTGTAAAATGATCTGGAGAAGGAAATGGCAAACCAAAAGGCATCTTTGCCAAGAAAATCCCAAATGGGATCATGACGAGATGGACGTGACTGAAAATTACTGACCATACTTCCTGACTCCAGGCCCAGTAGTCTGTCTACTCACTTCACCCCCTAGTTTCCCTCTAAGACTTCTCATCAAGAATTTCCTGTACCAGTGAAGTTAGAGGTATGGACTAAAAAACACCTTCAGGGTACATTGTATGAGGGAGGGCCTCAGATGTGAGGAAATGAAGGAACAGGGGACAGTGGAGGTGGGGGGGAGTGGTATAGGTGCTAAGAGATAGAAAGGGGTGCTGCACATGAAAAGATATTAGGGGTACTGCACATGAAAAATTAAAAGGAACTGATGCATAATTGGAAAAGGAGATGATGGGGAAGAGATTAGAGAATCAAAGATGACTCAAAGGGTTCCTTGTAGACCAGGGTGAGGAACCTGTGGCCTCGAGGCCGTATGTGGTTCTCTAGTCCTCAAATGTGGCCCTTTGACTGACTCCAGACTCAAACTTGAAGTTTGGATTCAGTCAAAGGGCTGAACTTGAGGACCTAGAGGGCTACATGTGGCCTAAAGACTGCAGATTCCCCACCCCTGTTCTGGACCCTGGGAAGGTAAGAGTACCATGGATGGAAAAGGGGAAGAAGTCACAGGGGGAAGCTAGCTAGGGGAAGATGAGGAATAAACATTATTGATTAATCTTTTTTCTTTCTTATCACATAACTAGACTTTCAAAAGCTTAGCAACAAGTTGGATGTTTTATTCCAGTTACTACCAAATTATGACCTATCAATGGCTTTCTCCAATTTGTATTATAACTATGAAATCAAACGGTTCTGTAAAGTTTTGGAAATTCCCAAGGAGAATTGCAAAACAATTAGTGAGTATCTGCCTACCGCCCACCTCTCCTCAGTCCCTGGAAACAATCCTTTCTCTGTTTTTCCATCATTGGGAGCAGAGGGTGCAGGGGTGGGTGGATGAATGGAACTCTCCTCTGCCCCAAAGGAAAAGAGCTTGAGTGTCATCAGGGGCTACTGTCACTTCCTAAGTCATACCCCATAACAGAGGAGAGTTCTTGGAAAGTTCTTGGAAAAGACTCAAAGTAAAAAAGCAAGGCAACTAACTGACTGATGGCTTGTAGACTGAGACTTCTAAGAAGTAAGGAGTAGAATCCTTTCTAGAAGGATCTCATTGACCTTTCAGAGTCCGTAGGGCAGCACAGAGTTCTCTGGAGCAGTAATGCCTCAACAATGCCCTCAACACCTGAAAAAGTCAATGAGGGCAGAACCCAACTCTTGCTGTGAACCTCTTAGAAGACTAAGAGGAAGAGGAAAGGATAGGAATATTCCTAGGCCTTTGCTTGTGGGGTTGCCTGGGCAGGAGCTGTGTGGTGTGCTGAGCCTACTCTGGAATGACTGGGAAACCCTCCTTTGCAATATCCCCAGGTTCTAGTTTGTGTAAATATTGACAGTGATGTTAGTATTATGAGGTTCAGGCCTAGAGCTTTAAGATTCCTGCAAACAGTAAAGCAGAAGGTCAGGAGGGTAATGATGTGAAAGAAGTCATTAGCTATGGCAGGCTTGGGACCCATCTAGAAATATCTATCTCTTCCCTGTACCCTCCACAGGATGGTCACATTGTGTCTACTGCACAATAATGTTACATGGCAGATCCAGAGGTAGATTAGCCAGTCTTGGAGGGGAGAGGACCAGCCTGCTTAGGTCCATCAAATATTCAGTTTGCTTTTCTAGGGAGATTGGTGAGTTGCAAGGAGTGAGTACATAAGTCATTACAACAAAGTCTACAAAACATCTAAATTTCATTGCTGTGTAATTCTGTTATAATTAGTATGTTGCTTGACATTATTTTCCCACCCTACCAGAGCTGGAGAACAAATCAAGCTAATGTCCAACCCCTTTCTAGTAAATCGGAAGGTGAAAAGCAGGCATTTGCACTTGTTTGTATGTGTAGTGAATCAATCAAATTACCTCTACCTCACTTAAAGTTAGTGATAAAATGTTATACACTCATACCTTAACCAGGTGAGAACAGGCCTCAATCAATCACAGGCTTTAGACTAAATGAGATCCTTGATCAAATGGAATTTCATCAGAAGAACCTTCTGATTGGCTGGGGGTACTTGGCAATGTCTTTTGTATAAAATGTATAAAATGAGGAAGCTAGTTTGGGAGCTGAGAGATTCAAACAAGCAAAAAGCTAATATTGCAGCTAAACTGATGAAAAGGAATTAATTTGGGGGATGGGGAACTAGTAGAACCCTAAGCCTCAGTCTCAGTCTTGGTCTCCCCCAAGAAGACCTCATAAACTTCAGAGGCTGAGAAGATTGTAGATTTCTCATCTTCCCATCAATAGCCTAACAACATCCTAACAACGCAATGCAGTGGCCTGTGTCTGCATCAGGAGCTAAGAATAGCCTGGATATGATTCGAAAAGGCAGATTCACAGCTCTGTAAGGAGCCCATCCAAGAAGCTATACCATGGCTAAGGAGAACTTCTTGAGCAGCCCACAAGGGGAGAAAAAAAGCTACAACAACAACGAGGAACTATGACTGTTCCCCCGCCCCCAACCTTGTCATATGGATTTTCTCATCTCGAGGCTACTTTCCCCTAGATTCTCTGGCCCCAGTGAGAGAATGAGTCACAGACTTTCAGGGGGACGCTTTACAATAGCTGTATTAGTATACCAGCGTAGTGAAAGCTCCTTTCTAAAAGCTAATTGTCTGACTAATTAGGAATCAACTAATAATATTGGGGAAAACATGACAGAATGAGGTCTCAAGCCAACAGCATCAGAAAGATATCCCTAAACCCGGGGTACCCTAGAACCCTCAGGAGAAGATATAACTAATCTTGCTCTGGAAACCCTACTTGCCAGAGAGAATGGGAATTGGTATAAGGATTTCATGGTCTATCGCCAGCCTTGTGTGTATTGGCATGAGGAACTCTCCCAAACCCCAGAGTCAGTGTGCGTTATATATGGGGGACTTCTCAGGGATCAATATTGATACCTTTGAATTCCTCAAGAGATTCTTTACTTGGGACTTTGGTTATTGGATTCCCTAATTTAGGTTCCAGTTGAGGAAAATTTAACAATTTTTTTCTCTCTTTTTAGACTATAATTACAGTTTTCCCAGCTTGTTTCCTTAAAAGTCAGCTCTTTTGAAACAACCTTTGCTTATTTGAATGCTTATGTGCTGATATCTGTTGCATTACTTTAACTCTGTATGATTACTGCATCTAATATCAGAAGCATAGAATTTGCAGGCCCAAGGTGCCGATAAATATTTATATTTTGTTGTTTTTAAATAGGATTGCCTTAGTGACATCTTTAAGGACTTCAGATCCATAGGAGCCAGTTTTGCCTACTAGTCTTAAATCCTGAGTAATCGGCCCTATGTGCTTGATCTCTCGCGCGTCTTGTTCTTGTTTGGAGCTTAACTGATTCTGTTTTCTTTCGTTTCTGAGATCACTTACTATTGGTCAAGTTTGGAATTCTGTTTGGGTTGTCCTTATCGTGTCAGTGATTCACTTGGAAATTAAATATTCTTTTGCAGAGGGACTCGATACATTTTCCTGGAACTACACGAGGATCACCTCTAGGCTAGAGACCCTTGGAGATATTTTGGATTCCCTATGTGTTTCAGAGATCCCTGGAGAAAATTTGGGTTGTCCTGTGTCATTGCAGAGATGGAGAGGAATTTGACAACATTAAACCCACTCCTGAGTGTGGGTCCAGAGTAGGATGTGAGGGAGTCTTAGTGGAGCACCCCTGGGACCCAGAGCCATTTTGTAAGAACTAAGCCACCTTGGTTTGGTTTCTTAATCTGAGGGTAAGGGGGTGGCTTCTAGTCAACTCCAGGTCCCTGCTGCCTTTGGGGAGAGGCCTAGGTGCTCTCCTTCTGAGACAGGAAATGTAATTCTCTTTTCCTTTTTAAATTGGTCAGTGATTAAACCCAGCCTGTATGTGGGGGTCCCGAGGAGAGGGACCTTTTTGTGGGAAAGGGATAAGGTGAGAGTTTCAGTATAGCATTTGGTATCCTAATGAGCCCTAAATAGAGGGGGCCCTCCATGGGAAAAGGGGAAGGGGAGAATCCCAGCCCTCCGCCATCATCCAATGGACGAGTGTGGCTACACAGGCACCAAGCCACACCTGCAGGGTGAGGGGGTAAACTTCCAGCTGACCCTGGTTCCCTTAATGCCTGTGGGAAGAGCCTCACATGCTCAGGGGATTCTGGAAGGAACTTGGACTTCCCCCTGAGAAGGGAAACTTGGACTCCTTATCCTTTTCCCTCTCCTTTTTTTATTGTTTTGGGTCGGGGAAGGCCTTTACAAACAACAAGATAGGTATTAACCTATTAGAACTTTGTGAAATGATATTTGTCTGTTAAATTGTGTCACCATTTATTTGGAAGGCTGGGAAAATGTTAATGACCAGATTTGATTAGGAACTATGTGCCGCCAAGGCTTCTCTTGGGGCTCTAGTATGAGGCACTAAGGAAGGCACTCAGATAGGGCATGCAGAACCTCGCCAAGGGACTAAAGCACTATTGAGGACTGAAGTCTAGGAATGTCACCAAACACATTCAGGTCATTTTGCTGAGTATGGCAAATATAGCATTAAAATTGGAAAAGACAGAATGTGAAGATAGAGATTGGCTGATTGAACCCATTGAGTCACTCCACCCCACCCGACCCCACTTAAAGTAAGTGATAAAATGCTATACCCTGATAGATAGATGTTAGATAGATGAGGGCTTTCAATTGTCGATCACTCATTCATGGGCTTTAGACTGAGTGTAAGTCCTTGACCTGGAGTGACATTGCACAGGAAGAGTGTTTGGACTGACTGCAGAACCTTGGGCATGCCCTGTAGGGCCTATCTAAAAAAAGATAGGAGAGGTGAGAGTGTGCCAGCTAAACCCCTGAGAAGGAACTGACTGGGGCTTGGGAGGGAGGAGCAGAGCCCCAGGCTTTGGAACTGGTCTGGAGGACACTTCATCTTCCCATCAGCATCCTATCAGCATCCCCCAGAGCCTCTGGCAGCAGTGTCCCCAGGATCTGCTTAGGAACCAGCCATCGACTGGGCCCAGATTCAAGGCTTTACAAAGAGCCCAGCAGAAAAGCTCCACCATACCTAAAGGGAACATCTTGAGGAGTCCAGCAAAAGGATTTCCAGAGGTTATGAGTTCCTCCTATGCCACATGCCCTCTGTTGTTTGAGCTCAATTTCCATAGGACTCTTTATGTCCTGTTGAAAGAGTATGTCACAAACTCTGAGGGAGATGATACTTGTGCTTAACTATGCCAATTATACCATAGTAGCAAATGCCCCTTTCTAAAGGTTAATTAAGTCTGACTAATTGATAATCAACCCATAATCATTAAAGAAAGAACTTTGGTAGGCAATCATGAACTCCAGAATTAAAAACACCCCCTAGTCCCTCAGGAGTAGTACCTGAGAACCCTGAAGGGACATAGTAACCATACTCTGGAGATCCAGTTCATCTGTAGAAGTGAGAGTTGGTATAGTTGACTCAGAGCATAGTTATTTGCTACAGATGATTTAAGAATTTAAATGGGTGAGTGGCTTTTTCTGGGGTGATTTGTATGTATAATTGGGGAAGGAAGTCCAAGGATAATTGCTTGATGAAAGAACAAAAAGGTTTGGAAAAACTCAGCTACAATTTGTTATCTCCACATTCAAGGATTTGGAAGTACTTCGGGTGTAGAATATGACTGTTATATGGAAAGACCAGAGAGCCTTCTGTTGAACTTTAGGATTTTCTAAATACTTTCTATAGAGGGAATTTGTTTTAACCAGATCAATACTGTCAGACTGGCCCATCTGCCAAGATATGGAAATAACACTTTAAAAGTACTTCTTTTTAATAATATATGCTAAAATGAGATTTTACCTGTACTTTTCTGAAGATAGTAAGTTTAAAAAAAATGGTAAAACCAAGATTTCAATGAAGTGTCAATGACTCACTTTAGGCCATGGTTTTATAAATCAAGAGAATATCTACGCATGGCAGTCTCTTGGGATTGGAAAGTATTTGACCTGCATGGCTATATCTGGCCTTGTTTTTCTCCTGTTGCTTTTCTTCATTGAGACCAACTTCTTCTGGAAACTGAAAATCTCTTTCCGTAAGATCTTTGAGAGAGAGAAATTGGTGAGTGGCTCAGTATGAAACTTAAGTCAACTATATGAGGTTTTTGACCAGCTAAAGGGGCTGATTTCACATTCTTTTTCATGAAAGGAATGAACCTGGATGACTGCATTCCTGATGAGACCCATTTGAAGTATATCCCCCACCATAAGTTGGTCTCCAGAGTTTATCTCCCACCTTCATGCATTTGCACAAGCTCTCTCTCACATGCCTGAAACTCCCTCCTCACCTTCAAGACTCAATTCAGATGCTGCTTCCTCTATGATTCCTTTCCTAATTCTCTCAACCCCACCTGTTAGAGCACTCTCTCTCTCTCCTCAAATTATCTTATATTTATTTGTGTGTGCACATTAGTACTCCCCAAGTAGAATATAAGGTTTTTGAAGACCATTTCATTTTTGCCTTTATATCTCCAGCATCAGGTCTCCTTTGCTGATTGCTCTTCCTCTCCTGCCTGCTAAATGAGAATGTGATCCCAGGCTCTGTCCTAAACCATGTTGTTTTCCATATATTCTGTAGGATTTTTATCTCCTCTCCTAAGTCCAAATATCACCTCTTTGTGAGTGATATTCCCATTCATATCTGTATCTCTAGTTCTGACCTCTATTTCCCATTTCCAGCTGCCTACCAAACATCTCCACCAAATGAACTGGCAGCACCTCAAATTCAAAACATCTAAAACAGAGCACACCATCTTCTCCCACCAAACCTACCCTTTTTTATAACTTCTGAATTTATGCTTCTGATGCTTCCATTCTTGTAGTCACCCAAGGTCCATACCTCAGAGTTATATTTGACTCTTCCTTCTTCCTTGGTACACCGTGTCCTATTGTTTCAATATGTGATATATGGGCCAGCCGAACCCCAGCCCCTGGCACAATTGGACACAATTTGGGAGGGGTCATCACAACAATCTCTTTACCTCATCCACCCACCCAGGGAATACCTTGGGAACATCAGTATCTGGTCTGTTCTCTATAATAAAATCTCTCTGGTTCATGGTCCCATCCAGGAAAACTCTGGAAGAATGATTATCTGGCTCATTTTGCTCTCCTGGAAAACATTCTCAAACCCTCTGCAACATTCAAGCTAACAAGACAGACAACCAAAAATGCAGAATGACTCATATCCTAACCTAAGACAGACAAGAACATTCTCCTGCTTCCACAAGGGACCTATATGGTCTGCTGCTTAGCCTTGATAGGGAGCCAATCAATTCTTCCATCTCAGTAGGCCCTATCTTCCCATCAGGAGAGAACTCAAGGTCACTAGAGATTTTACCCTTCCCCTCAGACCTTCACAATCTATACAACTCACAGTACCAGTGAGAAGAAAGATTCCAGCCTCTCTCCCTATCTGACTCACCAGTGGCTTCCGAGCCTGCAGGATGTACTTTTGTCCTGTTTCACTGTCATCAGCTGCTCAGTGCATATGGTTCCCCATAGACAACATATGGATCCCTACAGGTTGGCATCCCTTTCATTATTGTCCACCTGTTCTTCCCTCTTGAAACTGGAAGCAGAGCCCTTCTAACCTGTGTGCCTCAAGAATTGCCCATAAATTAGGGGGAGGGACATAGCTCCATGCTCACTGTGTAGAATGACCTATCTTTATGGTGCTTTACAGTTTACAAAGTGATCTCCTTACAACAACCCTCTGAGGTAGTTAGTTGGTGCCAATGTTGTTATTATCATTTCACATATAATAAAACTGAGACTAAGAGAAATTAGGTGACTTGCCCACAGTTATATGGCTAGCAAGTGACCAGAGCTTATAATTCTAGCTCTGTAAGAAAGACCCTAAAACATCATTTCTACCTCCCTCATCTATTATCTCTTTTCCCTTTTTACTCCTACCACTGGAAGCCAAGCTTGGGCTCTTATCCCTTCTCACCTGGACGCTCCTAATCTATGTAAGCTCACTGGTGTGCCAGGCTCCAGCCTCTCATCCTTAGCTCTATCCTTCCTATTGTTGCCAAATAAAAATATGAATACCTTAGTCTAGCACCTGAAGCCCTCTGCAATCTCTACCTTTTGAATTCTTTTCCTTCCTTCAAGGGCCACCTCCTTCGTGATGCCTGCCTACCGTGATGCCCACAGCCTAAACTGATCCCTCTTTCTTCAAATCTTGCATACTGCTCAGTTTGAACTCTTAATCATATTATAACTTCTATTCTGGTTATTTTCAGAGATACTTCATTCTCTCTTCTAAATTCCTCCAGGGCAGAGACTGTATGGTTTTCCGTATTTGTGTTCTTGAGCCCCATCACAAGGCTTGCTACATAGGAGGCACTTAATAAGTGGATGCTACTACTATTGGGATCTCAGATGCCGTTGTTCCTCATGGCCCTGTTTGAAAAACAAGCTGTAGCCTCAAGGTCTGCAGTGTGGGACAGGAGAAGTCTGGTTCTCTTGGCATGTGTTTTCCAAGAAAAGTAAATGTGATTCTGGCATATCAGAGGCATGAGGTTCTGTGGAAGCAGTCACTCAGCTCACTGGCAGGAGAAAAGGGAAATCAGAAAACCCTTTACCCTTGTCCTTCTAGGAGCTGTGATCAATGCTAGGCTCTGGCATTCTCTCTCTCAGATTGAATGTTCACAGTGTGAGTGGTAGAATAACACTGGAATTCACAAAAATCATGGATTTATCATATATTTCCCACTGTCATCCACAAGACAGACAGGACAGGTGCTTGTTCTTTCTGTTATGGATGTCTGTCCTCCTGAGGGCAAATGCCCTAAGGGAATAGTTAAGAAAATTATACCTTTCTACACCCTGCTGCTTGATACTCTGAGACCTCAGATTGGCTTTCTTTTCCTAAAAGTGCACTACTGTATTCCTGACCAAAAATGCATCAGGCTGCATGGAATGCCACATGAAGTTTCTATTTCCAGGATGTATTGATCACATTTGAGCTAAGTTTCCAATGTCCCTGGTTTCCTTGGGAAGGCAGGAGTCAGCTTAATTGAGAGGTGGACAATGCTCCAAAAGTCCAAAAGTAGCCAAGAGCTGCTTGCTTGACATCTCTAAGGACTCAGCACATCTATTGTGCCCCCTCGTCTCCTGCCTCTTAGCCACCTCTCCCAACCCTATCTCCAGATAGCCAAATGTCTGAAAGGTATTCATGTCTGTGATTCATCTCTCTGAAATAGTCACAGGTACATAGCGTGCCATCTTTGATTTTCAAAGACGATGATGTGGAAGATGAGAGAGAGAAAATCCTGAATTCACTTCCAAAGTTATTGCAGGACACCCCTCTAATCACTAAAGAACTCACAAAGGTAAAGCCAAATGAAAGTCAGGGCTCTCCTGGGACTTCCCCATTGGAGGCATATCAAATATGTACCTGATTGAGGGTGGCTGGTCTCTGAGATCCATAAGGTTGGGGAAAAGTAGCTTGAGCAGAGGGGTAGAGCTCTTCTGCTGCTACCCAGGAGGTGTGGTGTCGGCTCTTACGTGAGGATCGATACCCTGTTTTTTGCAATTCATAGGAAGTCTGTGGGTTTTCTTTTGGGGCTTCTTAGGTGTATGGCCATAGGAAGACACCTATCCTCACTGTGAACAGGATCTCCTTCACAGTCCAGAAAAAAGAATGTTTTGGGCTGCTGGGCTTCAATGGAGCTGGGAAAACCTCCACCTTCAAAATGCTGACTGGGGAAAACATCATCACATCTGGAGATGCCTTTATCAATGGAAAAAGCATCTTCAGTAACCTCAAAACGGTAAGGTCTTCCCCAGAGGCAGGGGAACACACTTCCCTGAAAAATGGAAAGGATGACAGTCAATGAGGAGAAGCAATGGGAACT
Source organism: Vombatus ursinus (assembly GCF_900497805.2). Classification (NCBI taxonomy): domain Eukaryota; kingdom Metazoa; phylum Chordata; class Mammalia; order Diprotodontia; family Vombatidae; genus Vombatus; species Vombatus ursinus. The sequence continues at coordinate 32,871,253 of NW_020954548.1, read as the reverse complement.
GTAACAAAGAGAATGGATCCTCAAAAGGTGAAAGACACCGAGACTGCTGCTAAGCTGGTGATGGAAATCTGGGGAAAAGGGGTAGAAAATTAAAACAGTCTTGCCCCGAAAGTATGAGCACAGGGTGTTTCCTGTAGCCTTCTGGAGTGTGAAAGCAAGAGTCAGAGTGCCCCAGGCTAGGTTCCTTATAAAGGGTTTGGCATAACTAAAGGAACTGAATCTGGTTCTGTTTTGGGGGAATTGGGATGGAGGAACTTCGCAGTTGTCTACAGGACTTCCTTTCACAGTTATTTGTTGTATTCCCAAGCCCACAGTTCGTTCAGTCTCTTAGTTGGGGCCCTGGAATCCAATAGTCGTGGTCCCCATCATATGCTAAAGAGAGATGGACAAATCAATGTGTGTTACCAGATGGAGTTTCTAAGGTATGGACAATTCAATTCCATTCTGTTTGGCAAATATTTATTAGGTGACTAGCACAAATGAATAAATTACAGAATAAAACATTTTATCGAATGCAATGTGCAAACCATTGAGGATACAAACAGAAAAGCAAGACAGTCCCTGCTCTCAAGGAGCTCACGTTCTAGTGGGGATGACAACCTCTAGGGAAGGTTTCAGCTACAAGTCAGATGGAAAGGCCTGGTGATCCCATGGGTGCTACCACCCTAAGGAGTGCAATTGCAAAGCAGATGTTGATGCCTCTTCTTGGATATCATTTCCACTAATAAAATCGTGTCAATTTCTGATGTTGAAAGATTTTACAGTACCAAGGACTTCAATGGTAAGAACTTGAGACTTTGCATAAGCAGTTTCCAGGCTACATCTCCAAAGGGGTTGCATCCCAGGATGATGGCCAAGGGCACTGGGATAGAATCATTGCTATTGCAAAGGCCCTTGGGCGGAGGGCCCTGAGCTGTTTCCATCAGGGTCTGAGAGGAAATAGTAGTCAAAATAGTGATGATGGTTTGACTTACCGGGCACATGTTGCCTCCTGTCTCTTCCATGTGCAAGTGTGTATATTTCATGTTAGATATCACTATACATATAAGCCAAAAATACAAAAGTGAAATGATAGTCTCTACCTTTAGAGAGTTTATAGTATAATAAGAAAGATTTACACAAATAGCAATATCATTTGGGATATAAATACAAAGAAGAGGTCCAAACAAAGTAGTGAAAGAATCAAAAGATCACTTCCAACTAAAAGAATTGGGGACAAGTTCTTGGAAGTACTCCCTGAGCTTGTCCTTGAGGGAAGGGAGGGATGGCAGTATGTGAGGATGAGAGGGATAGCCATTCTACTCTTGGAAAAATAGCATGAGCAGAGTGACAGAGATGGGGAGAGAAAGGGACAAGAAAGATCTAGTTTGGCTGAAAAAATAGCGAGGGCAGAAATACCAGCTAGGAAACTGTCATAACAATCAAGGTGAGAAGGAAACAGGACCTAAAAATCTTTTGTGGATCCTCCTAGAAGAGGATCATATACACTGATATAAAATTGCCTCTTCATTGAGGACCTTGTCTCCAGAGCTCACAAGAAGCCCCACTTAAGTGCCCTTGTTCCTCTTGGTCTTGATAAAGCTGCTAAGCTTTATGTTCTCTTATAAGAAATTAATGCTAACAAAATACCAAATACCTTCTTCCTTCAACACACACACACACACACATGCCTTGAAAGCACCATTCTATAAAAATTCACATCCCTTCTCTTATCCATTGGCCATGACTGTTCTGTAGGGATTCTACCACCTCCCAGTGGAGAGCATTCACAACTTTGGCAGCAGCAGAAAGTCCTGGCCGGAGCACGGGAAGGAATTCTCTTTCTTGAGCAAGGGCCTGGACTAAAATGACTTTGCCTTATCAGATTCTAGAGCATATGTGATCCAAGATGGTTTTCACATCGGGCACCTAGCCAGCCTGTTTTGCATCTCTTAAGGGCTCTTCTCTCCTTGCAGTTGCAGGGACAAGTCAGCTACTGTCCTCAGTTCGATTCCCTGCTGGACCACATGACAGGACGAGAAACCTTAACCATGTATGCCCGGATATGGGGCATTCCTGAGCCCCAAATCGAGTTGTGTGTGAAAAATATGATACAGAAGCTGCTTCTGGACCCTCATGCAGACAAACTTGTCAAAAACTATAGGTGAGACATTAGGCTTTGGCAGCCTCTTCCCTTCTTATAACCATTAAACTCTAATAATGCAGTGTGCCTTTTTCTCAGACATAATTGAGTGAGCAGAGGAGCCTTCTCAATACCAGGTATGGGAGATGACCACACTGGCCATGCAAGACTGGCTTTAGACAGAAAAGAGGAGTGACCATTTGGTAGCCTGAGGAATAGGACAGCTGCAAGGAGCGTCTGATTATTTGACCTAGTTCGATTCTCATTCCATAAAGGATAGCCTGACTGGCTCCTGCTGGCCCTAATCCTGTGACTGTGCCCTGGGCTACAGAGGAGGGTTTGGCAGCATTGCCCATTCCCCAGCCAGGTAGGAGTGTCAGAGGAGCCCTCCTGATCTGCCGCTCCCTATTACGTCAGGCAATGACCATGACATAAGAGTGACTGATAGGTGACAGGAAACATAGAGGTGGGGGCCTCTGAGCCTTTCACAAGCACCCTGACTGCTCCGGGAGTACTCGTCTTACCCCCGGACTATGAATTACTTTTTGACTTTGACTCAGAAGAACATTTTGTTTACACTTTTAAATCGCAATTTGGATAGTGTCCTCTTCCCTCCTAGACATGTTCTTTCCCTCAAGGCCTAATAGTTGCCTTTAATTAATGGCATGTTGTTGTTGGTCATTTGTTTCAGTTGTATCCAACTCTCTGGGACTCCATTTGGAGTTTTCTTGCCAGAGATACTGAAGCAGTTTGCCATTTCCTTCTCCAGCTCATTTTACAGAGGAGGAAATTGAGTGTGACTTGCCCAGGACCTCACATCTAGTAAGTGTCTGAGGCCAGATTTGAGCTCAGGAAAATGAGTCTTCCTGACTCCAGGCCCAGCACTGTGCACTATGGCGCCACCTAGTGGTCCTCATTAATGGCATACATTGGCCCTGTCCTAAAGGGAGGCCGTGATCTGATATGAAAAATTGTTAACCAGTTTTGTGCATCTAAAAGGATATGAGCATCCTCGGAGTAGATTTGTGGCTCAGCCAAGGATCCTTTAATTCTCCTGTGTGTGAAGTTAGATCCCTGTTATGACGGAAAGCTAGATGTCACAGTGGGTAAGAGTGCTGAATTGGAAACCAGGAAGACCTGAATTTAACTCTCACCTCAGACACTTAACAAGCTGTGTGTGACCCTGGGCAAGTCACTTACCTTCTCTCAACCTTAGTTTCCTCTTCTGTAAAATGGTGATAATAATGGCATCTACTTCACAGGGTTGTTGTGAAGGTCAAATGAATTAACATGTGTCTGATGAGCTACATAAATACTAGTTGTTATTATTGTAATGATGATGATGTTGAGGCAAGATGATGTTGATGCCAGCTCATCACTAAAATGATGCACCACAAGCCATTCCTCAGTTGACAGAAATGGCCAAAAGATATGAACGAAAAGTTTTCAAGGAAAGAAATCTAAGGTATTTATAGCAATATGAAAAAAAAAGTTTGGAATCACTAATAATTAGAGAAATTCAAATTAAATAACCCTTACGCTACCCCTTATGCCCATCAGACTAGCAAATTGACAAAAAAAGAGAAGTGACATGCTGGAGAGATTATGAAAAACGAGCATATTGCTGCACTATTAGTGGAGTTGTGGAATTGGTCCAGCCAATCTGGAAAGCCATTTAGAATTGTGCCCCAAAGTTTCTAACCTGTGCATACCACCAATGGAACTCTATGCCAGAGAGCCCTAGAAAGGGGAAAAAGTCTTATGTGAACAAAAATGTCGAGAGCAGCTTTATTTGTCATACCAACAAGGGCAGGGGGGAGAGGGTGGTGTTTGCCCATCAACCGGAGAATGGCTAGACAAATGATGGTATATGAATGTAATGCAATACTATTGCGCTGTAAGAAACGATGAGAGAGACTTTTTCCGAGAAGCCTGGGAAAACTTGCCTGTGAACTGAGGAGGTGAGAAGAACCATTTATACTATAATTACAGAGCTATAAAAGCAACCCTGAAAGACTTAAGAACCCTTAACCATGCTATAACTAATCACAATTCCAGTGAATCCAGAGGTGATAAGGCATGCTATCTACCTCCTGACAAAGAGGTGATGGATTTGAGCTGCAGAATGAGACACACACTTATGGACACTACCAATACGGGAACTTGTTTCACTTGACTTTGCACATCTATTACAAAGGTTTTGGTTTTCTTTTTTCTTTTCCATTGGAGAAACAGAGGACAGAGGATGAAAAAACAAATGCTTGATTATTAAAAATACAATAAAACACAAGTATATCATGTAGCATATACTTCCAGTGGTAATTTCTCTGACCACCCAACCTCTTGTGACCAAACTACTTCTCTGATACTTTTGACCTCAACTTCATTCTTTGGCTCTGTGTCTCCACTCAACCCTATCCCCCACCCCTGTCAACTGAAACCTTATTTCTGGCTTTGGCATTTGCTACCTTTATTAGATTCACATTCCAACCACGTATTTCACCCTGTCCCTCTGCAGGTGGACATTTGTTGTTGTTGTTCAGTTGTTCAGTCATGAATGACTTTTCGTGACCTCATGGACCATACTGTCGACAAGGTTTTCTTGGCAAGGATACTAGGAGTGGTTTGCTATTTTCTTCTCCAGCTTGTTTTACAGATGAGGAAACTGAAGCAAACATGGGTCACACAGCTAGTAAGTGTCTGAGACCAGATTGGAACTCGGGTCTTCCTGACTCTAGGCCCAGCACTCTATCCACGGAGTCATTTAGCTGCTGGATATTGGACATATTTAGGCATTATTTCTTGTTCTCCCTGGTGTTCTGCCCTGGAGCCTTGGGAATACTATTATTTGTCCCTGTTCTCCCCCTTCTCCTCACACAGTGGTGGCAACAAGCGTAAGCTGAGCACTGGTATTGCCCTTATGGGAAATCCCTCAGTTGTCTTCCTGGATGAGCCATCCACCGGCATGGACCCTGTGGCTCGGCGCCTGCTCTGGAATGCCGTGACCGAGATCCGTCAGCTTGGCAAGGCCATCGTCATTACCTCCCACAGGTAGGGCCTGCATCCGGATCGGCACGGTAAAAAGGAATTCGAATGAGAGCGGGGATGGTCCTGTGGCCTTGTCTGTGGACTCTTGGGTGCTGGGGCTAGAGGGCAGGGGCGAGAAAGCTGCTGGCAGTTGAGCCCTCAGACTGGGGACCTTCGGGTTCCTGTGATGTTGGTCCTGACAACAAGCTGTATGGAATAATAAGGGGGGAACTCCCATTCTAAACCTGAGCGTCTCCTCTTCCCCTTTTATGCCAAGCATTTTTACGTTGCTAAGGTGGCCCTTCGCCCTAGGCCACATACCAGGCTTTCTCTCTACAGAAACGGGACCTGCAGATTTAGTCTCACCAGGTGCACAGCCCTTGCCCTCCAAAGCAAGGAGTCTTGAGTCATGCCTCCCTCCTCACTCTTGTTTCCCCAGCCTGGAGGAATGTGAAGCCCTGTGCACCAGGCTGGCCATCATGGTGAATGGACAGTTCAAGTGTCTGGGCAGCCCACAGCACCTCAAGAGCAAATATGGGAGTGGCTACACCCTACTGGCCAAAATTAAAGACTACACTAAAGAGGAAGAAAAGATGGCAATTGAGGCATTCAAAACATTTGTGGAAGAGACCTTTCCAGGTACTGGAGCTCATGCCCTAAATAGCCCAAATCTTTCTTATCTGTCCTCTGGCGGGCATGTTTTGCCAGTGAATTCCTGTAAAAATAAGGAAATAGGATTTTCACAGTTCCACTTCAGCAACAGTCACTTGCAGTGTTCTGCCTTCACCTTAGGACTTTAACCAAAGTCCTTGCTTAAGTAACTACAGCTTGACTCACTTCTTGCTTTTCTCAGCTTCTCAAGGAGTAAAAGTCCTTTCTGCTCATGGCAGAACTTAAGCAGAATGGCAGACAAAGATGAAGCTGTGAGGGGAAAGCATATACAGAAGTATTCTCCCCACCTTGAATGGTCCATTTCAAAAGTACGGATATTGAGTTGACTACAGCACTTATACTAGATTGAAAACCAATCCTGCCAGGAAATAGCCTTTCTCACTTCCTGTTCCCCAGAGAAATGTCTTTTTCCAGACTGTGCAGGAATTGAAGAATTGTGCCAATTCCTCTAATAATAGCTTATATGGCACTTTCAGATTTACAAAGTTTTTTACATATGTTACCTCATTTGGATCTCATAACTCTGAAAAGTAGGTCTTATTATCCCCTCTTTTACAATGAGGAAATTGAGGGGTCAAGTAGTAAGTATCTGGGGCTGAATTGCTGCTCAGGTCCTCTTGACTCCAAGTTTAACACTCTACTCACTGCTGCCTAGCTACCTGTAGATCTTGCAGGAAGCCACTAGTGCAGCCTTCCTCTGTCATACCCCTTTACATAAAGAAACAAGGCAAAGACTGCCCAGGATCAGAGAAAGAAAGAAGCCTGTGCAATTGGTGAGGGAAGAAACATGTGGGCCTCCAAACACAAACAGAAAAGAAGTGGGGTACTTCTGATAACCTAGGCAAATTCCTACCAAGAGAGAAGTCTGCTTTATTTTCCTGTTTCTTTTTCAATCTTTGTTTCAGGGGATGGGGGATGACTGGGTAGGGGATAAAGGAGGGATATTTTCAAAAAGGAAGATGATATAAAAACAAAAATATCAATAAAAATAAGATTTTTTTCCCTAAAAAAAAAAAAGAAAAAAGAAATGTCTCTTTCCCTTTGCCAGGCAGTATCCTGAAAGAGGAGCACCAGGGGATGGTCCATTACCACTTGCCCAAAGAGAATCTCAAATGGTCAAAGGTGAGTATGGGAAGCAGATTTCATTAAGCTATCATGATGCTACCTAATGGCACTTTCTACAAGGAGGAGCATGCAAGAGGCACTGAACCCTCCCAGGGGCCTCAGGATGTGGATATGGCACTCAGACATCTGGGAATATGATAAACTCAACTCTAAGGGGAGGACGAGTTCTCTGTGAAGAGTCTGTCCTTCCCTTTTTCTTGGGTAGTAATCTTTCCATCCTGTTACAGTTTCACCTCAGCAATTTGCCATGACAATGTTGAACAAAATTTCTTAGCCTTTAATTCTCTTAACATGACTTAATCTCCTTACATAGACAGTTGAACGCTGGGTTCAGCAGGTGTGTGGCCTAGAAGTGTTGCCCACCTGGAAGGTACTGAAAAAGGGACAGGGTCTCTTGGGGACGTATCACTCAACTTCCTTCTCAAAGAACACCGAGGTTTAATAACTCCATGGCAACATTTGGGTCCAATGATGGATTTAAAGAGTTTCATCAGCCTCTAACTTTTGCCTCCTAACACACATTTAGGAGCCACTCCATATACATCCCTAGAACAAGGATCTTAACTATGACTATGTCTACCATCCCACAGGTGTTTGGCATCTTGGAAGAAGTCAAAGACAGGTATAAATTGGATGACTATTCCGTAAGTCAAGTCTCACTGGAACAAGTCTTCTTGAGCTTTGCCCATTTATGACACTCAAAAGAAGATGCATCCTAGAGAGCAGTTCATTGAACTTTGAGCCCCTTACCATCTCCCTTTCCATCCCATTATATGTCACCAGTGTGTATAGATATACCAGTTGACTCTGTGTATGTGCATATCTTCATGTAAAAATGTAACAATGAACTTCCTCAAGGAGGGATTTTGCTTTCCATTTTGAGTACAGATGTACTTTGAGATAAACATTCAAGAAGTAGATGAGTATGAGGTCAGAAAAGAAGAAGTAGATTTCTCAGAGCCTGAGACCATTCAGTGTACTTCCTGTTACACTCAACAACTCCATGGGAATGCAGTGGCAGTGGGCTCCATAGAGTATACCACTTTGGCTATTAGTGTACACTGCAAGTCAGCCTCCCAGGCAGTCACTACTGGATGGAAACCACAGTACACAGAGTGAATGTAGGAGGGGAAAGAAACATAGGTGGAAGCCATGAGTGGACCAAGTCGTTTCTAAAAACTCATTGGGCAGTATGGTGGCCTGGTCAAATTTCAATTGTAAAATGTTATTCTAGCATTTAGTGGGCTCTGTCTGCCCATAAGACTTGAACGGTGTATCTTTACCCAAAGACTCTCTAGAAGTGTGAGATAAACCAAACACATCAAAGAGGAAGTTGGAGGGAAGCCTGTGGAACAAGAAAAATTAATTTAGAACAGGTGGTTGGTCTTAGCTGTGTTAGGATGCCAGCATAGGGAAGGAAGGTTGTCATCTTGGTCGGAATGATTACTACCTGGAGACTAGGGCAAGTCCATGTTGGAATATATAAACATCAGTACCCAGAAAAAGAGAAGTTATAGAAAGCCTGCTGGCTGGCTCATCGGGTTCTTAACCTAAGCACATACTTAGTATGCCTACTTAACAAGCCAGCATTATGTCAGTCACCCAAATCAAAAGTCAGAGGTGTCTATGGATGAGGTCTGAAAACAGCAAACCCCACCCCCACCCAATGCCTAACATCAGTAGTTCATGGAAGAGATGGAACATTCTCCTTCCAGCCTCACCCTGATGGACACAAGTTCAATAAAACGATGGTGAAGCCCATCTGAGACCAGTCGTCCCTTGGTTGGATATAGGTATTCTGCCCACTTGGAGAACAGACAACTAGGTCTGAATTTAGGTGTCTCACACTTGCCATGACAAATCGAGTAGCTTGGATTCAGGGTTTGTGACTACAAAACATGTTGTCTACAGAGGGGCCTTTTGAGATAATTGATCCTTCAGGCAACTGAGGATAGCTTGTTCTGCTTGGCCCTAGAGAACAACCCAAAGAATAATCAGTGGAATCACAGGGACAAATTTGGTAGTAAAGTCAGGAAAAACAAAGCTATCCAAAATTGAAATAAACTTATTCTTGGAAACTGCTCCGAGGAGGCCGCAGGCTCCTGGTTACTGGAGAGCTTCAATCAAAGGATAGCCAACTGCTTGTCAAGTTGTAGAACAAGAGATCTTCCCCATTTATATGTTCTGGACCCCTCTGGCAGTGTGGGGAAGCTTAGGCACCCCTTCTCAGAAGAATACTTCTACATGCACAAAATGCAATACATAAGACCAATCATATTGAAATAGTTATTTTAAAAAAACATTTTTTTAAGTTCCTGGATTTCAGGAACTCCTGTTGGGATGGGTATTCTTATTGAAGTATGGTTTGAATAGATGGTCTCTGATATGCCCTCTAACTATGAGAGTCAAATTGTGATTCTGTGCTATATGAGGTCTGAGAGAGAGTCATTACTGGCCAAAGGGATAAAGGCTTTATACAGAAGGTAGCATTTGAGTTGAGGAAAGAGGAGTAGGAATTCAACAGGCAAATATGGAGGGAGCAAAGGGGGAGGATAAGGGAGGACATTCTAGGCCTAGGAATTAGCATGAGGAAAGGCATGGAGGTGATGGAGCACATGATATGTTTGTGGGACAGAGCAGAAGAGTTTTTCTGGTCCATAATATAAAGTTGCAAAAAGTATGATATTGTGGTGCCAGATTAAGAAAGGCCTTGAATGGAAACCACATAGGGAACCACTGAAGACTTCTGAGCAGAAGTATGGCAAATCAGATCTGTGCCTTAGAAAATTTGTCAACAATAAAAAGGACGGATTAGAAATGGTAGAGTGCCAGAGTAGGAAGACTTGTTCAGAGACTTATGTTTGTCCTTCTTTTTCAAAGAGGACCAATGACATCATGGGGTGATGCAGAGCTGCACAAAGTTATCAGCCTCACTCTTCCAGAATCATTAGATCTAATGGCAAGACAAAAGTCAAGACGACTGGCAATGGCCCAGGATGCAGTAGATGACCTTGGTGTCTTTTATGTCAGACCAAGCTCTAAGGATTCCACAGCACCTGCTTCAGCCATCTTCATGGCTGTTGGAACAAATTGTTCTCATGTGCCCATTCTGCAGGAGAAGTCTTCACATGCTAACTCATTGATAGGTTTGAGACCTGTTGATTATCCTCAGTCTGGTTTAGCCTATCTGCCAAGATGGTTCACCACAGTATCGTCACGGTACATGCATGCTACAGCTTCTTGTAGCCACACTTGAGAGTTGAGTGAAAGAAGGACACAAAAGATGAAGGAGCAACCCTGAAAAAGGCTTGGCAAGCCCTCATAGCAGAGATATTAGTCTTCCCTCAATACCAGGTGGTACAGCAGATAGAGCCCCAGGCCTAGAGTCGGAAAGATCTGAGTTCAAAACTGGCCTCAGACACTTACTAGCTAGTGTGTGACCCTGGGCAAGTCACCTAGCCTTATTTGCCTCAATTTCCTCATTTATAAAATGAGCTGTAAAAGGAAATGGCAAACAACTCCAGTGTCTTTGCCAAGAAAACCCCAAATGGGGTTACAAAAAGTAGAACATGACTGCACAACAACAAATCTGCTGGAAATGTTTCAGTTCAGAAGACAATCACTTAAGGGGCAAACCACACGTATTCATAGGCTGAGTAGCTTTTGTTGTTATTGTTCAGGGACTATTGCAAAAGTCTAGGCAGGTAAGTATTAAGGCTATAATAGTGATAATAGAAAAGAGGACTGTGGGAGGTATTTCAGGAATAAAATGGAAAAGATTTGGTAACTTACTGAATAAGAGATATGAGAGAGAAGTCAAAGATAACCATTAGTTGGCAGATCTGGGTTATGGTGAATGATATCGTCATAAACAGAAATCATGAAGCCAGGAAGAGGGGAAGGTTTGGGGGAGGTTTTGTTCACCTCCTACATGATCATTCCTTACTAACTTCTTTGGATCATCATCCGTTTTCTGCTCACTGGGGGCATCCCCCAAAGCCCTCTTCTTTTACCCCCTACATTTTTCCTGGGTATTCTTATCAGCCTGCATGAATTCCCTTATCTTAGCTCTGTTTTCTGGGGCATGAGTCCAGATTGAAATGGGCGCCTGTCAATTATTTCAGCCACCAATATAATGACATAGCATCCTTGGGTATTTACTGTCTCTGGATCAGAACTAAATCTGTAAATTTTGCAGAAGCCTCCAAATCCACTATGACTGAGACTCTCTGACACTGAACTCATGGGTCAGAAATACATGGGCATGTTAAAAGACAGTAACAGCAATATTGTAAAGACAATCAACTTTGAAAGACTTAGGAATTCTGATCAACACAATGACTAAACACAATTCCAGAGGGCTCATGATAAAACACGCTACCCACCTCCTGATAAAAAAGTAAGGAACTCAGAGTACAGAACAATGTGAGAATTTGTTTTGCTTGACTATACATGTTTGAAAAAGAGATTTTGTTTTTCTCGTTTTCTTATGGAGGGGTGCAAGTATGGGAGACAGTGCAGATCTGAAAAAAAAATGATTAAAAAAAAATACATGAGGAGCAGCTAGGTGGCGCAGTGGATAGAGCACCAGCCCTGAAGTCAGGAGGACCTGAGTTCAAATCAGACCTCAGACCAAACACTTGACACTTACTAGCTGTGTGATCCTGGGCAAGTCACTTAACCCCAATTGCCTAAACCAAAAAACAAAACAAAACAAAACAAAAAAAAACCCCATGAGCATGTGGATAGGAAATCTAGAATAATTAAGCTAGGAATAAAAGGATAATGAGGGGTCTCACTGCCCCCAAGTGGCAGCCAGTTCAATCTATTGATGGCTCCCCACTTGAATAGAATTAATGTGCCTAGGTGACTTGAACCAGACGTGGTACCCTTTGAGTCATACCGTACTAACTTTCCATCTCTCCAATCATATGAGATTGATAGGTTCTACCACAATCATCATGGAGACTGAAGATGGAACTTGATGCACACACATTGCCAGATAAGTGTAAGCAAATTGGTAGTAATGTCCACCTAGATTAATTACCATCATGCCTACCCAGTCTTCTTTGCCTTTGCTAACTTCTCTGAATTTGATTTCTGGTTCTCCTAATTTATGGTACTGACCCAACCTCACCCTGCCTAGCCAAATTTTCAGTCTTGGCCCCTCTGGCCAGATCTGTCTTATTGTCAGGTCTGGTGCTAATGTTTCCAAGAGCCAGGCCATCTTGAGAGCTGATTTATACTATCGGGAATTTTCAGCTGATGTTTGAAAGAGGTTTTGTAGGGGGCAAAATACTGGGCCTATATTGTGAAGAAGACATTTATTTGTAAGACCCAGATGACAATTAATTATTATAAATGATCTTAAACTCTTTAGGATTAAGAAATATTATTCAAGTGCTAAAAACTACTTATGTCTTCAGACTATCTATAGACCCAGACCTCCATATGACAGCTGCATACCAAATTTTTCAGAGTTGTAGGCTACTTACCTATCAGTGTCCTAACTAGGTAGATCCCCTAGGACTTTGCTCCAGTGTGGGAAATTTAGAAGTTACATGCAATAAACATTAAGCACTTACTATGTACCAGGTACTGTGCTAAGCACTGGGAATGCAAAAAAAAAAAAAAAAAAGAGATAGTCCCTGCTGTTCACAATCTAATGGGAGAGACAACATGCAAATAACTATGTGTAAAAAAGCTTTATACAGGATAAATGGGAAATAACAAACAGATGGAATTACCTCTTTCTAAGAGGGACCAAAAATTAAGAGGGGTTGGGAAAGACTTTCTATAAAAAGTGACATTTTTGCCGGAACTTCAGAGAATCCAGGAAAGCCATGAGGAGAGAGAACATTCTAGGCATGGAAGATAGCCAATGAAAATGCCCAGAGTTGGGGAATGGAGTGTCTGGAGAGGAATCCCAGAGTACATGGTGCAAAGTACAAAGTATAAAAAGATGGGAGAGGTAGGAAGGGGTCTGTTTATGAAGGGCTTTAAATAAATACCAGAGGATTTTATTTTTGGTCCTGGGACTGTTATTGTGTAGAAGGATGACATGGTCAGACGTGTGCCTTTGAAGGATCACTTTGACAGCTTAGTGGAGGATAGACTGGAGTGGGGAGAACGTTAAGGCAGACCAACCAGCAGGCAACTGCTTAAGGGTGATGAGGGCCTGCAGAAGGGTGATGGCAGTGAGAGAGAGGAGGAGATAGGTATGAGAGATGCTACAAAGTGAAATCAACAGGCCTAGGCAACAGATTGAATTGGGGGGGAGGAGAAGTTGAGGATGACACTAGGTTGTGAGACAGACTGGGAGACTTTGACTGGTATCATTCTTGTCCCTGGGCCCTGTTCAGTAACCACAGCTCCAGGCCCTCTCCAGCCCAACAGCATTCATTACTTTTAGTAGCATAGAAATCGCATGGTGTCCCAGGTCATATTTCCTCTAAACAGCACTATACCCCAGGTGAATATCACCCAGAATTTGAGAATCAGAAGGGACCTCAATCGTCATCTAGTCCAACCCATACACAGAGGAATTTCTACTATAATATAACCAACAATGACCTTCTAGCTTCTGGCTTCCAAGGAAGAGTCCACTACCTCTCAAGGCAAGTGACTGCACTTTTGGAAAGCTCTAAGTATTAGGAAGCATTTCCTAACTCTGATGTAAAAACAAAAAGCACCAATAAAAAAATCTAATAAAATAAGCAAATATCCTATGAAGTGATGTTTTTGTTGCCCTTGGATGCATGATAAAAATCAATTCCACCAACTCCTTTAGCTGCCCCTCTAAAGAATTGTGAACCTTCCCTCTATGTAACTGTACCTTCATTTCATTTTCTGGTTTTGTTTATACAGAGAATATCAAAATGTATATGATTCCGTTCCTCCAGTTGAATGTACACTCATTGGTCACTGGACAAAGACCTCACATTTAGAAGTTAATGTCTATAGACTGATTAAAAAGCTATGTGATTCTTACACACTCTTTCCCTATAACTGCAGAAGGAGACCACACAGAAGTAACGTCTATTTCAATTATTTTTCTTTGTTTCGTGGGTTACCATAGCCAAAGAATTCATCACCCAAGATGAGACCGAGATGGTGGTTATCTCCATAGTTAGTGAGGCTGGTCCTTGGAAAGCACAGTTTATGAATGGATGATGTTCAGAACCTTTCCAAAATGGCAGAATCTGACAAGGCTTGTTGAGTCCTCCATTGGCTGACCCAGAGTTAACTCCATGCCACAATGAAGCACCAGTATAGAGTAGCGTTTTATGGAAGCAAGAGATTAGGGATATATGAATGTATACAAACATACATCCATATATATGTGTGTGTGTGTGTGTATATGTATGTGTGCATGCCTGTGTATGTATGTATGTGCATATAAAATATATGTATATATATTTGAGAGTCTTCTGTTTGGAGGCGATCATTGAACCCATTGGGACATATAAGATCCCAAAAGAGAGTGTAGTGAAACAGCAGAGGAGTATAAGTAGTAGAGCCTTAAGGGACATTTCATGTTTAGGGGGCAGGAGACAGATTCAGCAAAAAGTAAAGAAGGAAGAAAAACAAGAGAAGGCAATGTTATGAAAGCCAATAGGGAAGAGAATATTAATGCAAAATGCCACAGAAAGGTCAAGGAGAATGAGGACTGGGAACGGCAATATTGGAGACAGAAAGATTGTAGATATTGGACAGAGGAGAAAGTATTGGTAGAGTGATGAAGAGGATGAAAGACAGTAATAGTTAATTTTAGAATATATCTTTGGGATAGGATAGATCAAATAGTGGCTGTAGATAACATTTTCTGATGAAGAGAAGATGAGGACTCTAAAGTTAAGTATCAGTCTCTAATGAATTACTTTACTTGTATGGGCACTCACAGTGGAAGGGTAGAGAGAGTGGAGGAGGAAATTAGACACTTGAGTGAAAAAGGTTTAGGAGAATCATAAAGAGATCACTAGGGAACTAAGAACTTTCAAACTTGTCCATTATTGTTGAAGACGCTACCATCCTCCCAGTTACCTAGGTTCACAATCTTAGTGTTATCTTCAACTCCTCACTCACCCCACATATCCATTCAACTGCCAAATCTTGTGATTTCAATCTTCATAACATCTCTTACAGAAGTCTCTGTCTATTGTGTGAACACAGCTACCATTCTAGTTCAAGCCCTAATTACCTCTCACTTGGACTACTGGTCTTCCTGCTTCAGATCTCTCCCCACTTCAGTCCATGCTTCACAAAGCTGCCAAAGTGATTCACAAATTCACAAATCATAAATGAAAACAACTCAAATTTATTAGAAAGTAAAGGAGACAAAATAAAGATAGAAAAAATACACTAATCACCTCTTAAAAGGAAGAGTACCAAGAATATTATAGGCAAAATCTGTAGTTTCTGTATTTAAAAAAAAAAACCCTTCGAGCATCCAGAATGAAGTAGTTCATATAATAAGGAACTATATCAGAGTCTTATAAGACCCAGCAGCTTCAATGATAAATGAGAGAAGATCTTGGAATATAATATTCCAAAAGGCAAAAGAGTCTTATATAACTTATATAACTTGCCCTACAAAGCTAAGTATAATCCTACAGGGAGGAAAATGTATCTTTAATGGAATAGAGGACTTTCAGACATTTCTGATGAAAAGACCAAAGTTGAGTAGGAATTTTGAAACACAAACACGGAAGTAAGGAAAAACTTTGAAAGGTAAATTTGTTTGAGCAAGTGGAAGGGTCCATATGATGAAGTAGCATGAGCATTCTAATGGAGAGAAGACACAAGTGTCACTTCAGAACCTTTATGTCTCCAAAAGATGTTGACAAAGGATGTTTTTTATAGGGATCCTGGGGGTAGATTGGTTCTGTTCTGAGGAAGGGAAAAGAGGAAGGAAGGTAAAAGGAATACAATTGCTTAGAAAAGAGAAAAAGGGGGTAAAACTTGCTGTTTTTCGAAAGTATGGTATGTGAGAGGAGTATACAAACATGGAGGAAGGAATGGGGAAGATGGTCAACAGATGAATCTCACCTGAAATGAACAAAGTAGAGTTGAACATGTACACAAACAATTTGATATACAAATGCATCAGATTCAACAGGGAAGCAAAAAGAGGTCCAGGGTGACATTAAGAAGAAAGATGATGCTGAAGAAAGAATAGTTCAAAGCAACAAAAAAAAAACAAAAAACTTCTTGATCTTGAAGGAGTAAAAGTGAAAAGAAGAGAAAAGAATAGGGGAGGGGAGCAAAGAGGAGAAGAGAAAAAAGGAAAAAGTAAAAGAAAAAAAAAAAGCTATAATCTAAGAAGGTGCCTTAGATTGCTTCTTAGCCAATGAGGGAATGCTTGAGCAAACAATGGTATATCAGTACAATGTAATATTATTGTGCTATAAGAAATGATGTAAAAGATGATTTCAGAGAATTAGGTAGTGTGAACTGATGCAGGCTGAAGTGAGCAGAATCAAAAGGACAATTTACACAATAGCAACATTTTAAAGAAAAACAATTTTGAAAGACAAGAACTAAGATAATGGCAATGACCAATGATATTTACAAAGGACCTGTGATAGAATATGCTAACCACTTCCCAACATGTAATGGACACAAGGTACAATAACATGGCCACTCTTGTGGATTTTTGTTTGACCATGCTTTGTTACAAAGGGTTTTCCCCCTCCCTCTTCCTCTTAATTGGGAGTAGGGATAGAGAATAGAAAGTTCGCAATAGTGATGACCTAAAACGAGGTCATTAAATGTTTTTTAACATGCGCAGAAGATAACAGAAGAAAGCACAAATAAGCAGGGCATTTTGAGAGTAACATGTAGGGTTTACTTTATGCTTTTTTTTAAATAAAGTGATTTGAAGCAGAGATCACAGAATATAGAATATATAATATATAAATACATATATAGTATATATAGAGAGAATATATTATATATATAATATATAGAATCCCTTTTGTTCTATTTATATGGAAATGTTTTCTCTTTTATGCAGCTTAAGTTCAGAATTTTTAAAAAATTTGAAAAAGACAAAAGGTATCAATAATGTAGTTAATATATTCATAAAAATTAGTTAAATATAAGGTAGTTTGGAAGAGAGGGGTTGTTGGGGGTAGCTGGGGGATAAGGAAAGGCTCCATGTGAAGATGTGCAAGTTACATCTTAAAGATAGGGAGAAGGCCAGTTTGGCTAGATCACAGAGTGTAGGAGGGGGAGTAATGTCTCTTGGGGCTAGAAATATAGGTTTGTGCCAAGTTGTTAAGGGAGAGCTAAACAGAAGTTTATATTTTATACTAGAGGCAATAGGAAGACATTGGAGTTCTTTGAACAGAGGAGTAAATTTATTTTGGCAGGAGCATGTATGATGGACTAGAATGAGGAGAGAAAAGGCAGGGAGACCAATCAGGAGGTTTTTAGCAATAATCTAGGCAAGGTGATGAGGGTCTGAAGTAAGTTGAGTGAAGGAATCAGATATCTGAGATGTTATGAAGGTAGAAATGGCAAGATTTGGAAATTGGATATATAGAATTACAGAGTAAGGAGTTCAGGATAACATTGAAGTTATATGAGCCTGAGACAATAGATAGTGGTGCCTTTAACAGAAATAAAAAAGGATTTGGGGGGATGAGGGGAAGACAATGAGTTGTTTTAGATGTGTTGGATTTAGGATGTCTTAGGAATATCCAATTTCAAATGTCCACCAGGTGATGCTCTCCTTGAATTATCAGCCATGTGCCTCCAACCATCTCCTGAAACTGCTCCTATTTACCCTCTTGGATCTTTTCAGTACTGGGAAAATAGTCTTGAATCATGCCCATAGGGTGTGTGAAGAATTAAGGAAGGGATTACATGTTTGGAATTCCTGTTAGTTTCAGTGACGGTATATTGAAGGGAAAGCAAGAATGGTTGATGGGATTGTCACTAATCCTTAGTCTCTGCCTCTCCAGACTGACTCCCCACTGTACAGATCCCTATAGATTTAGGGAGTGGTGGCCATGACTTTCCTGAATGCCACAATTGCTAGTGCCCTCTCAAACTACCTTGTATTTTACTTTCAGTTATATTTGTGTATTTATTCATATTCTATATATGCATATAAATGTAATTATCTCCCCTGTAAAGATATAAGCTCCTACACAGCAAAGATTTTTTCATTCTTTTGCATCTGTATCCTCAGAGCCTAGCACAGTTGGAGTTTAATATATGTCTGTTGATTGAATGATCTTTCAGAGAAAATAGACAAGAATTTGGGAAAACAGATCTCAAGCCTGGACATGAAGGCATGACATAGTAGTGTAACCCTTGTCTCAAAGCCCATTTTTGGTATGGGACTCTCTCCTTGTTGGTAGATATGAGTATCTGCCCTGGTGAGAGGTGAGGTTGAGTTGGTGAGAGCAGGAAAGTGACAGTCATCTTCAGTCTTCTGGGGACTCTTCCCACATTGAGTTGCTTTGGGCAATTCTGGCTTCCAGCTTTGAGAGGGAAAAGAGGCCAACCCCACTTCACTGCTGAAAAGACTCTTAGAAGACATGAGAAGAATGGGCACTCTTCATCTTGTCCCCGTCCCCAGCTTGCTACGCTAAAAGACTGTGGGGAGTCTCCCCTTGGGTGAGA
The DNA here is from genome assembly GCF_900497805.2 of Vombatus ursinus. NCBI lineage: Eukaryota > Metazoa > Chordata > Mammalia > Diprotodontia > Vombatidae > Vombatus > Vombatus ursinus. The sequence continues at coordinate 32,852,673 of NW_020954548.1, read as the reverse complement.
TCTAGAGCTCTTTCTCCTGGTTGAGTGGAGTTATCTCGCACCTAATGGAGGAGCGCCTTCATTCTGTCTTACCTGGTATATATTCTCATACGAACACCTTCTCTGATTTCTGTTTTGCTACGATTTGGACAAATGAATTATATGTTTATTGTAGAACTGGCATTTGGTGGGAAATGGGTCAAGTTTTTATAGAGAGCTTAAGCTTCTCCTTCCCCCCAATAATGACGCAGAGATCAGAAGTTAGGCTAAACTCATGCATAACCCCTACCAGGGGTGGGGAACCTGCGGCCTCGAGGCCACATGTGGCCCTCTAGGTCCTCAAGTTAGCCCTTTGACTGAATTCAAACTTCACAGAACCCCTTAATGAAAAGATTTGTTCTGTAAAACTTGGACTCAGTTAAAAGGCCGCACCCAAGGACCTGCAGGCTGCCCACCCCTGCCCTAGACTAACAAACAATATTTAAGGGTGCAGATATAAATTTAGCCTGTTAGCTCTTCTCTCTGAGGAGGGCAGAGTGAACTCTGGTCCCAACTTCCTTCTCCTCCTCCTGGCAAGAATTTAAGTTTCCCTTGGAGAATAAGCTAGAGATGTCTATTCTGCCTCCCTAGGAGCCAAACAATGACAGCCCTCACCACAAGTGGTCCTCTTTACTATAGTAATAAGAGACTTTAAATATCCAGACATTAGCTAAAGCTTTCTGCCAAAAACAGAGTAGCTAATCAATTATTGATGTGCCTGAATTATAATTTCATTTTTTAAGAACTACAGTAGAGGAAGTGACTTGGGAAACTGTTATTCTGAATCTGATTCTAAACAATGAGGAAAAACATGGTTTGTAGGAGAAATCATGGGGACTTTGAGAGGTGAGAACTCCTTCTTAGAAAGTAAGGACAGAGGAGAGAAAAGCCCAGCATAGTCTGTGTCATAAATCCCATTCACCATCTACCCCAGAATCTAACCATCTGCCCTTTTGCTGCTCCCTTTCTCCCCAGCGGAACAGCACTCTCCCAATCTAACCTTCAGTCACCATGCCCCTCCCTCATCCCTGTCACCGCACTCCCACCCCCCAGTTAATCCACTCAGTTTTGCATCTCTGTCCTGTGATATGGGGAGTTGGTGAGCGAACTCACCTAAACCACATCTCATACACTAATCCATCCTGGACATCTTGCCGTCCAGTCTGTGTCCTCCCCTCCCCTGTTCATTTATCAATAATAATAAATGACAAAGAGAAAGCAAAACTACCCAACTCTTATTGTACTTGTTTTCTCTTCCAAGCAGAAAGCTGTTTATGGGCTGGAAAAACCAGAATAAAAATATTAGTTGACTGAAACCCAAGAATTAACCTAGTTTCCTTCAATAAATCCAATTCATCTGGATCTGATGAACTGAAATACAAAAAAAAAAGGAAAAGAGTATAAATAGAACTTTTTTTTAAAATACACAGAAGAAAACAAAATGAACTTCAGAAGGGTTATATTTAATATTGGAATAGAGATTGGATCTGTAGGGAATTCCTAGGTAAGGAAATCCCCTCTTCCAGGGCAAATCAGCATCTTCTCTGCAACCATTTCTCAGTTCACAGCACCTTAGTGTGTCAGTAATGTTTTCACAAGGCACCCCTAGGCCAAAAGAAATACCTAACAGTTCCATTTATTAAGTAGTTAGGTCCAAAGAATTTAATAAATACTTAAGTCCTAACCAATCAGTTTTAAAAAATGCATTAAATGAAAGGAAAAAGAAAATTTTCTTTCATTCTTAAACATTACTTATTTTTTATTCTTAAATATTTACACAATTCTTAAGTAATTATACAATTACTTACTTGTGTGGCACTTGCAGTTGGGCGCTGCACAGCTTCTCAAACCTTGGGATCAGACTGGATACCGCCATCCTCGTTTTCTGTTACACATTTTTTTTAAGCAGTTCTTTTTAATCACAGCAAAGAAAACCCATCTTCACAAAGTTATAATGTTGGGGGCAGCTAAGTGGCACAGTGGATAGAGCACTGGCCCTGGAGTCAGGAGAACCTGAGTTCAAATCCAGCCTCAGACAGATAATACTAGCTGTGTAACTTGGGGCAAGTCACTTAACCCCAAATGCCTTACCAAAAAAAAAAAAAAAAGTTATGTTATAAACAAGAAAATTTAATTACTGGTGAAGACAAAAGTATAAGAAAAACATTTGGGAAAGAAACATAGCACGATCTAATGTTGAAATTATGAACCACCTTTAGCTAACTTGAGTTGGAACAGTGTCGAGTATCCTTATATAGATATCCCTTGACCCTGTGAGTAGACTCTTATGTCCTGGGGCACTTCGGTGCACATTTAAGAAACTCCATCTCAGAGAGTTAGCTAGAGCACCAAGGGGGTAAATAACTTGTCCACAGTCACCTGGTTGGTAGCAGGATTTCAACGTAAGTGTTGCTAGGTCCCAGATCTGCTTTCTAACCACTACCCCACACTCTCACCCTGGCTCTCTGATAATAAAAAAAAAGAAAATGTTACTGAAGAAAAGACGTTGGGCACCATCTGCTGGGAACTGGAGAGAACCACAAGTAGAGAAGATAAAAGCCATGACAATGTCCAATGAGAGAACATATCAGTTTTTGTGTACTGAGTTGTATTTGGGAGCTCTAACCATTGCATTCTGTAAATGTCTGAGATTATGTAGGCCTCTGGGGAAACACTGCTCACTTGCAGGTATTATTATCTCTAAATATTTTTATGAGTTCTTCATTACTCTTTAAATAAGCCTATTCGTTGTCTAAGCCTTATACAATTGTAGAGGGAACTGGGAACAACATGGCGGGATGGTGTCAGGAAGTTCCCAGACCATCTGAGTGTAAGCAGGAAGCCAGCAAAGGGAGACATCCTGCCAAGTGGACATGGTCCCTCTGTGTTAGGAGGAAATCCCTACCGCAAGGGTTATGCATGGATTTTTCAAAATATGTCTTTAATCCACCTGAGGGCATCTCTCAAGATTTCTTGAATTGTTTCTTTAAGGAAGAAGAAGACAGCAGAATAGATTTGAGAGCAGAATCCAACAATATATTGTTTTTGTTAGTTTTTTTTGTTTGTTTTGTTTTGTTTTAGTGAGGCAATTGGGGTTAAGTGATTTGCCTAGAGTCACACAGCTAGTGAGTGTTGTGTGTCTGAGGCCTGATTTGAACTCAGGTTGTCCTGACTCCAGGGCTGGTGCTCTATCCATTGTGCCACCTACCTGCCCCATTACATTGTTTTTAAAAAACATACTTGAAACATTAAGATTCACTCAGAGTTAAAGGGCTGGAGCAAAATCTATTTGACTTAAGCTGAATTCAAAAAAGCAGGGCAGTAGTCATGATCTCATGATTACTAAATCATGTTTAGTAATCTAAAAAAAAAAAAAAAAGCAAAAATAGACTTTATTAAGGGAGATAAGCAGAGAAACTATATCATCCTGGAAGGTACTACAACGAATTACTATGAAGACTTAACATGTATGCACCAGATGGTGAATTGATAATTTCTGAAATTATGAAATGGGGGCAGGCATGCTGGTTCTTTGGGTACTCACCAGGAAAGACTACGATTGGCAGAGGAAACAGAGCAATGATCATACTTTAATAATCACAAAGGGTGTAAGGGCAAACAGCACAGAAAATACAGAGACAAGCCTGAAAAGTGGGAGAGATAAAGAGGCAGATGGCTACACAGTAACAGGGGAATGGATGGCAAAGGCAAGCAGTTGGAGGTTGGGGGGACAGGGGGTGGAGCCAGAGAATATCACACATTACCATGGATTAGAGTTGGGACACTCCACAGCATAGGCCTGATAGAGATGGAGGAGTTGCTGGGAGAGGGGCAAGAGTTTGAGATCTCATTTTTATAGGGTTTTTGGAGAAAACAGACCTGAGTCACCTTGTGGTCAGTTCACACCCTATAAAATCAGCCCCCAAGAGATATGCCTCCCTCTACCCAACTGGAGAGAGAGAAAGAAATCCCTAGAAACAAATATGCATAGTCAAGCAAAGCAAATTCCCACATTGGCCTTGTCCAAAAAAAATATGTTGCATTCTGCATTTTTAATCCACATGAGCCCAAACCCAAGGTTTAAATAATTGTTCCTGGGGTACCAGGGTGATGACTGAGCTGAATCGTGAGAAAAAGGAGCCTGGCTCCCTCTCATTAAAGGCCAGGACCCAACCGAACTTGATCTGGACTGGATTCTGAGTCCAGAGCAAAAAGGTCCCTGAGGTAAAGGAAGTTGTTGGTGCAGTGCCCCAACCTCCTAACTCCATCAGCCGTTTCATTGTTAGACTAGAAACCAGTAAATGACCCAAATATCAAAGAAAGGGAAGGCTGAATTTTCAAATCATAGACCAGTGAGATTGACTTAGTTCCCAGGGGGAAAAAATCTAGAACTTTTCATTAAAGAGATGATTAGGAAGCATTAAAAAATTAAAGTGTTGATCCCTAAGGGCCAGCATGGCTTCACCAAGAAGACATCATGCCAAACTAATTTGATTTCTTTCTTTGAAAGGGTTATGTGAATCAGGGGAATGCCATAGACAAGGAATTTCAGGAAAGCATTCGACTAAATTCATTCATGCTATCCCCATGGACAAGATGGGGAGATATGGGCTAAATGACAGTTCACCTAGATTGATTTGAAAATGGTTGAAAGACTGACCTCAAAGGGCGTGGCAGAGTGTTGGACTGGGAATCACAAAGACCTGGTTTCATATTCCCCCTTAGATCCAGGGACTGTGTGACCATGGGCAAGTTATTTAATATCTCTGAGTCTATTTTCTCCCACACAAAAATGAGGATAACAAAACCTGTCATACCTACTTCCTCTGGCTGCTGTGCAGCTCAAATGAGATAACGTTTATAAAGCACTTTTCAAACTTTGAAGCATTATAGTTGTCAATGTTGTTATTGCTCTACACCTGAGATTGTAATAGTATAAGGAATTCCCACAATGGAAATACTGCCCACTAATATAGATCGGCAACTAGAGAACAACCTACAATCTTAGTGCTTCCTGGGGTCCTGAGAAGTTAGGTGAGTTGTTCATGGTCACATTACCAGTATATTTCAGAGGTAGGACTGGAACCCAGGTCTTTCTAACTCCAAGGCCAACTCACCTTCTCCTTCTTCAGTATCAACATGGAAGGAGGTCTCTAGCCAGGGTGTCCCGGGTTAAATGTCCCAATTATCAAAAAGGGAGGGTAGAATTTTCAAATCATAGACCAGTGAGATTGGCTTCAATTCCTGGGTGGGGGAAGGGAGGAAATATAGAACCTGTTATTAGAGGAATTAGTTGGAAATATTTAAAAATAGAAGTGTTGATCCCAAAGGACCAGCTGGGTTCATCAAGAAGAGGTCATGCTAATCTCATTTCCTTCTTTGATCGGGTTAGTCTCTATCCCTAGTCTTGTGCTGTTTAATATTTTTTCATGACTTAGATGAAAATATAGACATATATTTATCAAATTTTCTGATAATATGAGCCTGGGAAAGATTACTAACATCTTGGATGAAAGTCAGGATCCAAAAAGATCTTGACAGGCTAACTATGGGTAGATTCTAATAAGATGAAATTTAATAGAGATGTATAAAGTCCTACACTGGAATTCAAAAAGTCAACTTAAAAATACAAGATGGAGGAGAGAAGCACAGGTAGAGTTCTTGTGAGGGGAAAATCTGTAGATTTCAGTAAATGGTAAATACAATTGAAGTCAATGTATTATGTCAAAAAAAGCTGACAAAATCTTAAGTTGTCTTGTGTCTAGAATGAGGGAAGTGATAATCATACTGTACCTGGTCAGATCAAATCTGACATATTATGATCAGTCCCAGGCGCCACATTGTATTTTATTTATTTTTTCAGTATATTCTCTTACTTTTTAAAAAATTCAACCAGATTCATTAAGTGGTTACCTCAGTTCTTTTGATATCTTTAATTCCACATAGAGAACCACTGAACCATAGATTGTTAGATGTGGAATGGACAAAGATAATTTGCTCTGGAGAAGCCACATTTCCTTCCCATCCTTTCATCTCTCTCATCTTTTAAATCTTTTAAAATTTAAAATTTTATATTTATATTTAAAATTTAAATTTTAAAATTTCTGGGTACCACATTTAGAAAAGATGTTGACAAGCTGAAGGCAACTAGGACAAAGAGAAGACTGAAGACCAAAACACCAAGTAAGGTTTGGAAGAAGGAATTGAGAATGTTTAGCTTGGAAAGGTCTTAGGAAAAACTTGGCTGTATTCAACAAGTATCTGAAGGGTAGTCGTATGAAGGACAAATTAGACATGTTCTATTTGACCTCAGAGGGCAGAATCAAGGGGTACATTTAGGACTGATATAAGGTACCACAGGAGGACGCCAGGCCCTTGGGCCTTCTTGGGCTCATGGACCTTGGCCTGCTCACAGTTGTCTGCTCCTTGTCCTCGGGCCTTGAAGGTCTGGCTCCCTAGCCTGGTCTGTGGATCCTGAAGTCTTGCAGGCCTAGCAACAAATGTGGAAGTGATCCTGATGGTGTCTCAGTCATGGCATTGAAAGAAAAGCCAACCTGGACCCTGTGTCTCTGGCAGCCTGTCAGACTCAAGGCTCCATTATAGCCAAGATCCTACCATTTTCAGGCATTCTCAGCCCTTGCAACTTTTGCAGCTCAAGACTGCTGAGATTCAGAGGAAGCCATAGAGATGTGGACATCAACCTCTCCATCCCAGAAGACTCCTTCTCCAGTTTTCTCCTCACAGGACCAAAGACTGAACAATGGATCCAGAGGAAGCTTCTGGGACTTGATCTGCTTTATATCCTTCCACTCTCTGAAAGACAACTATGCCTCAGAAATTCTGAGGTCACTAGTTTTAGCAGCCAGGCCCTATAAAAGATCCCCTGCTCTCTCCCCCAGCCTCTTGTGGGGTAAGGGAAGGGGGAAGGGGAATGGGAAGGAGATCAAGGCCTCCTGATTGATCACTACTGGACCTAGAAAAAGTATTCTTAATTTAATCTGGTTGAGATAAATCCCTGCTTTTCTTTGAGAGAGACCAAAAGAGAACATTCATAATTACCAAGCATTAACATCCCTCCCTTAATAATGACAATACATAAAAAGACTATGGTCAAACTACTAATAAAACTTAAAAAAAGGAATATAGACACTTGTGAGGAAAAAAAAAAATAATGCCCTAACTGACCTTGCAAACATAACCGTAACCCTTCCCCCAATACCCCACTTAAAGGAAAAAATAATAAATCTAGTCCAATGGGGGAGGGGGAAGACTGATAAAAGAAAAAAACTTCCTGATAGAGTTGTCCAAAAATTGAATGGAATCTCCTCAAGTGGAGATCCTCAAATGGAGTCTGTATTACTACCCACATGAGATGTTGCAGAGAGGATTTTTCCAGGTATTTGGTGGGTTAAAGGATCTTGTAGGTCCCTTCCAACTCTGAAATTCTTGGATTCTTGGTTGTCCTCCATTAGACATGCTTGAATTTACCAAGGTCCCATCTTAAAGTTGGGACCCTTAATGTAAGAACAATACTCCAGTTGTACGTTAGCCTGGTAGCATAATAACATAACAGCACACTATCACTTGCCTTGTTCTGAACATTATGTCTCTGTTAATATAACCTAAGATTGTTATTAATTTTTTGACTGCCAAATCACATTGTTGACTCTTTACCAAGCAAGACACTCACTAAATCCCTCAGATCTTTTCAATATTATTCCCTCATCCTCTTCTTGGGCAGCTGTTTTTTTTTTTTTTTAACCTAAATTTAGATTTTTATCCCCATTAAACTTCATTTTATTGTAATTGGCACGTCATTTTAATCTATCGAGGGAGGTATTTTTGAAATGTAATTTCTACTCTCCAATGTATTGGCTATCCCTTTAAGAGGGATATTTATCAAATAATAAAATATGATATGCATGCCATCTAGACCTTCATCCAAGCCATTCATATGTTGAATACAACAGAGGAAGCCCAAGAGAAGCCCAAGGAACACCTCAGAAGAGTTCTTCCACCTAGCTGACAACAATCCATTAATCACTCCTGTTTTTGTCTAGCTAATTTTGTCCAACCAATTTTGAACCTACCTGACTATACTTTCTCTTGGTCCTCATCTCCATTTTGTCCACAGAGCTATCATAAGAAACTTAGCTAAATGTTTTACTGAAATGCAGGTATTCATTACATGTGGCATTTCCCTGATCAACTGTCTTAGCAACCCTATCAACAAAAAAAGACAGGGGATTAATCTGGCATGATCTATCCTTGATGAATTCATGCTGATTCTTAGCTTCTAAGCGCTCACAAAAAAAAATCCCTTTAGATTTTTGCCATTCTTCCCCTCTTTGAAAGTCAGGACAACATATGCTGGTCTGTAGTCTCACAGAAATCTGTTTTCTATGATTTCTCAAAGATCAACAACAGTGGCTCCGTAATCACATTCAGTACTGTGTGATATATTTTGTTGCTCTCCTCTTGAACTCACTGAAGAAATGTGAGTGTTCTTATCATCTCATTTACTTTGAGGTTCAATTCCCTGTTGACTTTTATTCCTTACTTCCCCATCTGAAAATCATTCTCCTTGCCAGAGAAAATAGAAGCAATGAGAATTGAGTAGTTCTACCTTCTCTTTATGATCCTCCTCCTATCTACCATTTAAAAAAAATCATAATCCTCATCTTGTCCCAGCAAAGTTCCCAAAGCCCTTATTGTTATCATTCCCATTCGTTCATGGCAACTCTCAGCTCATTCTGGGGTTTTGCATTCCTGACATCATCCTTAGAGCCCCATGAAACTCTTTTATATTAATCATCAATTGTCTGCTCTTGCTAAGTTGTTCAATGCATTCCCTAAGCATCCACATCAATCTCTTTAGACAGCTTCCCATTTTCTTTCTTTTCAGAATTGTTTGTGTCATCAGTTTTGTACTAGAGAGCATCTTACCCCTTTTAAGCCAACTTCCCCTATAGAATTTTAAGTCATTGAATCCTGATTTTTTTCCCCTGCACTCTGAAATCTGCTCTCCAAAAATCTTGGATACACGATGGCCAACCCTTCTCTCCATATCTATCACAAACTCTGACATGCCAGAGACATTTCAAGCCAAGCTTCCCATCATTTCTAATTTAGTATCTAGCTCCTCCAGTAATTACTGGTTAAAACCAAGTCACATTTAGCATTTCCTCCATTTTTTGAAGGATGAAATTTTCATTAAGGCAGATGGCCTCCAAATTGGGGAACGTCAGAATTTTGAGGAAGCAGAGATTTCATTTTTAACTTTTAGCAGAGAGGGAACACCAACACATGCCTAGACAGTTGGAGTTTCCCTTTGACACAATATGATACGCTTTCTTTCCAGCACTTATCATTTACTTCCTCTATTTCCCCCAAAGTAAACACCTATATCTTTACTATCAGTGGTGGCCAGGTTTCCCTAGTCCAATAAGTATGTTTTCTGAATATCCAAATGTTAAAATCAGCAGGATTTCCCCATTCCAGCTCTTGAACTTCCTCACATCAGTATATTTTCTAAATATCCAAAGCTACTCCATTAGACTTTTATCTATGGCAGTTTTGAGTCTAGTAATAAGTCACATTCTACCAAATCATATCAATGAGGTTAAATGACCTCCTTCCATTAAAATCTCAAATAGTGTTGGGCATATGAGAGCAATTTGTTCCAACAGCCATGAAGGTGGCTAAAGCAGGTGCTGCGGAATGCTTCGAGTTTGGTCAGACATCAAAGATGCCAAGGTCATCCACTGCAGCCCAGGCCATCACCAGTCATCTTAACTCTTGTCTTGCCACTGGGCTCTGATGGTTGTGGGAGACAGTGAGGTTGACGACTTTGTGCAGCTCTGCCTCACTTAAATCCAGTTCACACATGAATTAAGACATCACCATGATATCATTACTCCTGTTCTAAAACAAAGGACAAACAGCAAATATAGCTTTATTCTCTATATTCTATGCATTTGTGTATAGCTGTCTGAGGTTTTTGTTATTATTTTAGCCCTCTTCTTGAATATCTTCTCCTGTTTAACCACTCTCGTGGCACTAATAACTAATTCATTAGGGAAATCCCACATTCAATCTGGCAGTTTACAAATGTCCTGCAGAAATATTGAGTACTACAGTTACCAGAGAATCCAAGCCCTTCCATCCCTTAACCCTCCTGTTTGCTACACAGCAGGGCCACTCATTGTATAAGGGTAGGTGGTTTCATGGATCTACCCAATCAAAATAAGTTTTGAGACCCTGCCTCCTTTTGAACATTCTGCATTTCAATGGGTACTAGTCATATGACCTTGGCATAATGGAGCTGGCTCCCCACTTGAGATACACAAGTTGGAATGCTTCATAAAGTGCATTTATTCTTGGCATAGAATAAATAAGTAAATGAATACTACTTAATAACAAGGGGACTGCATAATAATGAACATCTACCAAGTGGCTGTTAAGTCCACGGCTCTCCGAGACCTGGGAAATCCCCCGGACATAAGATTGATTTGGACCCAGGAGTTGTAGGATATATTGTTTAAGTCCTCCCATAAATAGAGTCAGGAGTACAACAACACAGCTTCCATAGGATATTTGACTCACACTTCCCTTATGCCTGATCATCAGGTAAATATGTAAAAATTCTGGAGTCAGGGTCCTGGCTCACTCAAGGCATGAATTGTACAAAGTACAAATTCAGGAAGTATGGTACTTCCCTGTCTTTGCTGTCTAGTAACTGGCAGGAGCTTCTGGCCTGGTCTGGCCACAGCTAACCCATCACAGAGTGAGGAGAATTGGCAGCCAGCCCCAGCAAGTCCCTGCGTCCTTTTCACTCCCTTTCATAACTTTCTCTGCTACCTTTGCATCACTTTACTTCCTTACTACTCCAGCTAGACTTTGAAGTAAGAGATGTGGCAGTTACAGAGCGAGAAGGTGTTATATGTGAATTACTGGTCCCCTCCACTGGGTCTTCTTCCTATGTCATACCAGCCACTCTCTATATTTTCTTCCTCCCCCTCCATTTCTACTTTAAAGTACACGTGATCATATCTGCAAGTCTCTAGTAAAAAAAAAATATTTTTACTGGCTCTCATCTTAAGTAATCTATCACTAGCCAAAAACCTCTCATAACAGTATTTAAACTCATGGTCCAGTAATCCAAATCTTGTTCTCTCACATTCTCTAATTTTTTTTTCTGTTTTAACATTTTCATTTGTTATTCTGAAATTGACAAACTCTAACAAACATGAACATTTCTACATACAAAGAACAAAATAAAACTATAACTCTCTTATCATGTGCAGGTTTGTTAAAAGTATACAATAAAAATATTGATTCCAAGGTTGCTCTACCTATGGTACCATCTTATTAACCACCTGTGTACTTCTCAAGCCCTCCCCCTTTCTTTTGAAACCCTTACCTTTAATTCAGCAGTAATGAAAAATGCCATCTGTTCACCTAAGATCTCAAGTTCTTAGTCTGGGATTCCATTAATCCCTAAAAATGTTCTCCAGGCTTTCACATGAATGAATCATCCAAAGCGTGTAGTGATTCTCCAGTCTGACAATGTCTCAGGAGGCTTTTCATAATGTTCCAGATAGACACTAGAAGAAGTCAGCATAATTCAACTACTCACATCAAGTTGACTTAAGTACAGCCACCTCAACACCTCTTGGCAGGGAGTCAATAATTGTGATGACTCTGTTCTGGGACTATGCCATGGTCTTGTCTCCTGATGACTCCAGAGGCTCCTCATTATTCTCTGGAGCTAGACAAGCTGCTTCTGCAGAAGCTCAGACCTGGTGTATGATTCCAAGGATTCATCAGCCCTCCTCCTCTTTCTTCGATGTCACCTTCCACCCTCCAACCTCCTGACACAAGTTTGAACTCCTCTTGGACTAATTCTTTTTCCTTTATTTTCCTCTGGAAGCACTTCTTTCCTTTCAAGGGACACTTCTTGCCTCTTTGCTGCTCTAACCATAGTTCATCTCCCTTCCTCCAGAGGGAAGGGGGTGGTTTTTGTCTCTGTATCCAATGCTTAGTACAAAGTGCTTAAAGTTTATGGAATTGAACAGAATATTTCCCAATGAAGTCTCTTCTCATCTTCCCTGCTGGAAATGATCTTTCCCTCCTTTGCCAACCCTATCACTTTGTATATCTCCTCTTGTCCTGCTCATATCTTATATGGAATTATGTCTTATATCCTTGAACCAGCTAGGTGGCTAGCGTTGAATCTGGAGTCAGAAAGACCCGAGTTTAAATCCTGCCTCAGATACTTACTAGCTGTGTGACCCTAGGCAAGTCACTTGACCTCTCTTAGCCTCGATTTTTCTCATCTGTAAAATGGAGATAGTGCCTGCCTCCTAGGGTTGTTAGGAGGATCCAATGAAATGATTTATGTATGATCTACCAGATTAAGAACTTCCCAGGACAGGGATTTTGTTCCATTCATCTGTCTCTCCTTCACAATAGCTCATCACAAACCCTGTCAGTAAGGGTTTGTGAGATGAGTGACTGCATGTCCAACATGCCTATGTTTGTGTTTTGCAGTACATGTCATTTAAACCAATCAAAGAAGTCTGTCCTGATGTTGCAGCTTTCAGCAGTTGTTTTTTTCCAAGTAAAGGCTTAGGTACCATCTGTTGTAATTTCCCACTATAACATGGAAGCTGGAAAACGTCTTAGGATCCTTCAACTCCAAATTGACTAAAGATTTCTATTTACTGATAGTAAAGGGACATTTGGCATGTCACTCAGAAGACTGGCCTATAAATACTTGGTAATATTTCCTGCTAGCCCCTCCGGGATTTCCAGGGAATACTGTCTTCATGGCCTAGAAGGCAAGTCAATCATTAGCATACATGACATAGATGATAAAATAAAATTGTGGTGGAAATAGAATGCTAAAAGTCATCTGATCCATGGAATGGCATCAAGGGCAATTCGTTTCACCTCAAGGTTGTGTTCTTGAGAAAGGGATAACCTATTAAGAAGATCCGAGATGACTTCAAATTAATGAAGAGACCAAGTCAAAGAAAAACGAAGACCCTGACGCCAGGAGAGGAGGGGGGAGCCCAACAATGCTGAACACAGAAGTCAAGGAAATCATTGAGGACTGAGAAAAATGACCTTTGCTAAAGGTCATTTGAAACCCTTCAGAGCAGTTTCAGTAGAGTGGCAAAAGCCAGGTTACAAGGGGTTGATGAGAGATGAGGCAGTAGAGGCAGCTAAAGCAGACCACTCTTTTTGGAGCTGGAGGGAAAGAAGATGGGTGGACTTTTAGGGATTTGGGGGAGGCCTGCTCAGGTCCAGATTTAGAGGAAGGGGCCAGTGATTGAAGATTGGACAGAATGGTTTGGCAGTATGGGGGCAGTGGGGTCAAGGGTCAAGGGGAGAATTTTGTTAGGAGCTGCAAGAGGCCTTTACGGGGGACACTGAGGCCTCCTGAGGTGCGGAAGCTGGGCCAAGGTCATCGCGTTAAGGCGACTCCAACGCCAGAGCGCTTAGCCCGGAGAGGTTGCACGAGCGAAGGGAGCAGAAGAGAGGCTCAGTCTACGAAGGTAAAAGCGAAGGCTCCTGGTCAATTTCGGCCCCCCCCTTCTCGTCCCGCCCCGCCCCATCCTGAGCCCTCGACTGCAGCTGTGCAGAGAGGCCAGAGCTCCTGGCCAGTCAACCGCTCCCATTCGAATTCGCGTCTTCACGCGCCCAATCAGAGGGCCCGGCGCCGCGGGGAGGCCCTCGCGAGCCGCTCCTGCCCAGTGCCGACGCCTACCGCCTGCGCTCCGAGCCAGCCAATGAGGACGCCTGCTGTGTTTGAAAAAAAGGGCGCGAGGCGGGGGGCGGGGCCTGGGGGTTTGAGAGGGCGGCACGCGCGGCTGCCCAGGACCGGACTAGCTGAGGGCGCTCGGAGGAGGCGGCGGCAGCGCAGCAGCAGCAGCAGCAGCAGCAGCAGCAGCAGCAGCAGCAGCAGC